>NW_025961427.1:0-54754 GCF_023159225.1 Perognathus longimembris pacificus
GGAGGCCGGGATTCGAGCCCACATCCACCCGTCCGTCCGTCTGCCCTGCAGGCTCCTGAGCGCCCGCGTTCCCTGTGTCAGTGACAAGTTGACTGGTGAAGATGGACAGACGGACGGACGGAGGGACAGAGGGACATGGGGGGCTGGGGGCTTGGGCGGTGACAGACAGACAGCGATGGGAATTGAGACACGGACAGACATGAAGACAGACGGACGGACAGACAGGGAGACAGGGAGATGGATGGACAGATGAACAGACAGACAGACAGACTGGGAGACAGATGGACAGACCTGGAGACAGACAAACAGGCATGGACAAGAGACAGGCAGACAGATGGACAAACAGACATGGAGACAGACAGACAGGGAGACGGACAGACAGACACACAGCAGACAGATGGACAGACAGACAGACAGGGACACAGATGAGCAGGACAGACAGACAGGTGGACAGGGAGACAGACAGACAGAACTGGAGACAGACAGATGACAAAAAGACACAGATGGACGGATGGACAGATGGACATCATGGAGACAGATAGACAAGAGAGGGAGACGGACAGACAGATGAGCACACAGTGAGACACACAGGGAGACAGACAGTCATGGACAGATGGACCTGGAGACAGACGGACAAACACACTGAGCAGATGGTCAGACAGACAGACGGAGAAACAGGGAGACAGACAGATGGACGGATGGATGGACAGATGGACAGATGAGCAGACGGGCAGACAGACCTGGAGACAGACGGACACATGGACAAATGGATGGACGGACAGACACAGAGGGAGACAGACGGACAGACAAAGAGATGGGCGGATGGACACCCGGACAGGTGGACAGCCGTGCATCTCCCCCTGTCCTCCGCTGGGAGGAGGAGGAGGAGGAGGAGGAGGAGGAGGAGGAGGAGGAGGAGGCGGAGCCATGGACTGTGGTGGAGCTGAGCCTGCAGCCTGGGCCCTGATCATGGCGCCGCCGGGGTCACCCCAGCCTCCCCCCCGCATGCACACACGTACCCAGGGTTAGGGTACTGAGTCCTCCTGCGTGGGTGCTGGGTGCTCAGTCCTCCCCCGGCATCTCCACACAAGATGCTGGGTGCTCAGTCCCCCCTGGCGTCTCCACACAAGGTGCTGGGTGATCAGTCCTCCCCCGGTGTCTGCATACGAGGTGCTGGGTGCTCAGTCCTCCCGTGCCTCCACACAAAGTGCTGGGTGCTCAGTCTTCTCATGTGGGTGCTGGGCAGTTAGTCCTGTGTCCCACACGAGGGCCTGGGTGCTCAGTCCTCCTCCATGAATCCACAGGAGGCGCTGGGCGCTCAGTTCTCCTCCCGTTCCTCCACACGAGGTGCTGGGTGCTCAGTCCTCCTGTGTGTGTGCTAGGCGCTCAGTCCTCCTCCCGTGCCTCCGTGAGGGGTGCTGGGTGCTTGGAATAATTAGTACATGTTTTTGGAATAATTAGTACATGTTTAGGCTAGTCAAAGCCGAAGTCATAATAGCCCAATAGCTATGCCCTTATGGACACTTAAGATGATGCTAAGTGAAATGAGCTCCATGTTATGGAAACAAGTGGTATATCATTATTGTAATTATTTTCAACATGCGATATGAATCCGTACCCTTTTTATTTTCTCTCGTATTCCCTTCCTGTGGTTTTACCCCCACTATCACTGTATCTCATCTGAGCACCCTGGATACTGTATATACGTGTATTAGAGCTAGGGAAGAGAAAGTAAATATCAAAATCAATAGACAAAGATAAAAATACAAACAACTCCAAACACAATACTCACAAAACCATTTGGTGTAAACCAACCATACAACTCGTGGGTGGAAGGGGAAGCAGGAGGGAAGAGGTAGGCATGTGGAGGGGAGGAGGAGTTAACATGTTGGACAAGAAATGTACTCACTGCATTATATATGAAATTGTAACCCCTCTGTACTTCACTTTGACAATAAAGGAGAAAAAAGACAATAAATATTTTTGAAAGATTCTGAAACACCTAACATTTTTTAGAGTTATGACATATAATGCTTAAGATTCTCATGTTAAAAACTAACATTTAGAATCAACACTCTCTTTCTCTGGCAATAGGAAAACTACCAACACATACACTGTTTGTTAATAAAGGTAAACATTTCCCTCAAAGAACTGCTAATCACCATACATTTCCTTTCTTCCTTCCTGTTATTTACTTCAGCCATTCTCTGGCCATAATCTGAGTGAAACCAGCCAAAAGGTACAGACACTGAGGCAGGAAGGGACAGATAGCATGAACACACCAAGGTGGCTGAGGCCTGAGCTATTTTGGATACTATAACCTCAACATTAGGCACAGGTAGTGAGAGAGGAAGAGAGAGACCAGGAAAAGTAGAAGCCAAATGGCTGCTAGGTATAAAAATCTAGAGAAGTGTGGACTTAAGACAGTTGTCAGAAGCTGCAACACAAAAATGAATAAGATGGAAATTAGATGGGATGTTCAAGGAAATAACCAAACGAGAACATACAACAAAATAAGTCAAAGCTAGGACAGCGAAAAGAGTAGTGCAAAATTTGGGAGGTGGACAACCTATCCTGCGTTTATTAAAAAAAAATGGCTTCTGCACAAGCACAAACATCTCTCCAGCCTTCCTTCTCTCTCTACACATAGAATAAGCATTCCCTCCTTTGTAGCCTTTGCAAACAAGAGACACGCGATATTTTTGTTAGATAATGAAACAAATACCAGTGATGAGCCAAAAACTTAAATAGAGTAAAAGAGTTGGGACAGCACTGTGTTCACTCTATGAGAAATATCCAACAGGAATGTGCAGTGTCTTTATTCAACCACAGCTGTTTATTCGAATCACAAAGTCTAATGATTAAAGCATGTCTTCAACTCTCTCATATCTTGCTATTCTATTTATTCTTGTGTTATACATTTACAATGACCACTCTTAGGAATCTAGAAAGTTCTGAGGAAGAACTGGGGTAGGGGGGTGGTGCTTATGATTACTTCCCAAAGCATAAGGGTGAAAAACAGCAGCTCATCAAGTGGGGGCAAGGGGAGAGCGGGAGACAAATGAAGGGGAAGGGGGGGAATGTAGTCAAGAATTCATTGTACATACTACAAAAGTAAGAAAATGGAAAGGGTGGGCAGAGGAAGGAGGGGCAAGAATGTTGAAAGGGGTGAGGTGGGTTAAGATCTGCCATATTCATAAACTGCTTTGTCAAATGGCAACTCCTTTGCACAAATACTTAAAGATAGTTTTTGTAAGAACTCAGAAGCTCTTCCCTTCACAGTAGTAGGACAAATTATTAGTTCCTACGCACAGGGACTAGAGTCTTTCAGGTCATTTGTGTTTTGGTGGGGTTTTGGTTTTTGAGCCAGCACTGAAAATTGAACTCAGAGACTGGGCTATGTCCCTTAGCTTTGTCACTCCATGCTGGCATGCTACCCCTTGAGAAATAGCACCATTTCTGGTACTTTGGTGGTTCATGGAGGATGGATGTCATGGATTTCCCTGCCCAGGGCGGGTTTCAACGCACAATCCTCCAATCTCATGAGGATCTGGGATTACAGGCCTGAGCCACAGGCTCCAGTTTCTAATGAGCTTTGGTCATCAAAAAAGGGATAGTATAATTTTAAGGTTCACAGACATTAGTGCTACCTTTGGATCCTATTATATAAAGCCCCAAAGACCTGTCTTTTAAATAACTAATCAAATAAAAAATAAACAATTGCCTTCTAATTAAATAATCATAAGATAGGAAAATGGAGACAAAATAATCATTACTAATATAAACATAAAAATGAAAAAAAGATACCAAAGAGTTGATTCCTACATAGTTTAAGACTATAGGGAAAGTAAGCTGGAAGCCAGTGGCTGTAGCCAGTAATCCTAGCTATTCAGGAGCTGAGATCTGAGGATCGAGGTTCTAAGCCAGCCTGGGCAGGAAAAATCTGTGAGACTCTTCTCTTCAATTAACCACCAAAAAGCTGGAAGTAGAGCTATTGCTCAAGTGACAGAGTGCTAGCCTTAAGCAAAAAAAGCTCAGGAACTGTGTCCAAGCCTGAGTTCAAACCCCGGGAACAGCAAAAATATAGGTAGATAGATAGATAGATAGATAGATAGATAGATAGATAGATAGATAGATAGATAGATACAGTTTGTGTTGCAATGGAAAACCATGCACTCTACATCACTCTCTTCCTAATTCATTCCACTACTATGTAACAGGATAAATAGCAGAGAATAGCAAAGGAAAATAAATATTTGTTAATTGGCGATGTCTTTCTTGCTATAGTCATATAGTTTCTTTCGAAGTGCAATTGACTTCTCTTTCTCACTTGGAAAAGTCCACTTTGACTCTATTTACATATTCCATTTCAATTACTTCTGAACTAAACAAACAAAAAAACCAATGTTTCAGTCTTAAAATTCTTCTTTGAACCATTATGGAATCGTAATAGATACTTCTTTGGTAATTAAAGTAACACATATCACTTGGCCTCTGTATACTTCCATGCCATCATAACTGGTCATGATTTCACTTAAGAAAATGATCCCTTAATAGAAACAACATGTCACTTTATGGGACGTGGGAGGAGTTTTGCTATGGGTCATGAACATCCCTCTGCTCCACAATAGATTGCATACTAAGTGCAGGCCCTGGAAAGGCAGGGCCCTGCCACCTGAGTCCCATATGCGTAAGTTCCAAGCTGAGGGAAAGTCAGGTCAAACAACACCAATGCAATGGAAGGAAACCAGAGTTTAGATTCCTGCTACAGAATTGCAAAGCAGAGTACAGGAGAGGGGCCTGACTAGAATGAGGGTTGTTTGGGACAGTGCACCTTCTAGTTTGTTCTTCTATATATGGATGGCCACAACATGAAGCCCACTGAGGTAATGTGTGCTCCATGAAAGCCTGGTGGAGTCGCATTTCTACATCTACTCTTAAGTTTCCTGTATTTATTCTTAAGTTTCAACCATTCTTAATCTTCTCATCATATCCCATAAATGTGAAAGCAGTGTGAAGCTTTAAAATGCTAGTTGCACATGATTACAATTAAACAATGTGGAGACTCCTAAGAAATGGGAAATGATGAGGAAGGGATACATGAAGCGTGTAGGAATTCTTTGTGACTGATTATAAAATTCTCTTTTCTGGGATTTCTGCTTCAAGACTGATGGTAGAAGCAAAGGTTTTCCTGCTTTAAAAAAAAGGTGTAAAAGAATAAAATGTCCTAGACTTCTTAATCCAAAGATACCTTGTGTTATAACAATTAGACATTTTCATATTCATAAAATGGTAACATAAATTTTATTACCACACCAGCACTTCATTTATTCCTAGCCTGATTTCCAGACTAATCTCAATATTCAAGAAAATATTTCAAAATTAGCTGAAATTTAGGGCATTGAATAACGTTGCACAGAAGAAAAGCATATACAAGAACATAAAAAGCTATGGTTTCTTCACTGATGTAATTTCACAATGTTAGAGTTTTTCTTTTATTAAAAACTACCAGTTGCAAAGACATGACTGGAAAGTTCAGGCACATGGGTCCGCCTTCCTGCCTCAGGTCCTGGGCAACTACCAGACAGTCTGCAGGGTTAGGAGATAAAGTCACAGATACAGTGTGTTTGGCTAAATATTTTTAATAGATTATAATACCTCTGTTTGGCTCAAATAAATTATCCAGCCTTATTTGGTCCACTTTCCCATTTCATGGTTGGCTGATCATTGAATTCTCTCAGAAAGCAAAGCAATGAAGAAAAGGGGAAAAAAGAAGAAAGATGAAAAAAGGAGGAGGAAGGAAGGAAGGGGGCCTGAGGAGGAGGACAAAGGACAGAGGAGAAAAAGTCAGGAAGTCAGGTACTGGTGGCCTATGCCTACAATGCTAGCTACTCAGAAATGAGATCTGAGGATCACAGTTCAAAGCAAGCCTGGGCAGGAAAAGTCCACAAGACACATAGCTCCAACCAACAGAGTAGAGCTGAGTGCCAGCCTTGAGCAAAAGCTCAGTGCCCAGGCCCTGAGTCAAAACAAAAAGTCATTTTTATGTTGCAGACTTCCTTGAAGCCCATAGTTTGAAACGATATATGGAAGGGAAAACAATCACTCACCAAAGCTCAATAGCTTGTAGAGCTGCTGTGTCATTCTATTGCATGTCCTACCAGACACGTATAAAATGTGCTTTGCTTGGCCAAAGAGCTATCCACAACTCCCTGCTCAAACACCTGATGACAGTGGACATTCATTTCAATGGGAACAAGTTAGTCTTTCAATTTTCCTTCTGTTGTACTCGTTACAATGTGGCCAGATTTACACTCTCTCTGTGAAATGCATTGGATTTCTCAGTCAATATTGGCTACAATATTAGTAATTTCTCAAGATCTTGCCTGTCATTTAAATGCAGACACAAAACTCACAGTCTCCTCATGGTGTCCATTTCAGTTTCAACATAGAACCATCATCATTTTACCAAAGACCAACTTTCTTACACCATAGTTTCTATAAATAATGCACAAAAAAATACTCTGCATATGCAAATTCAACCAATTACAGATTGTACATCTTTAAGGGAAAAGCAGTGCATCTGTACTAAAACACATTCACACTGTTTTCTTGTCATAATGCCCTATAACATGGTATAAAATCTAGCTACACATTATTTCAATTATATTACTTACTGTAAGCAATCTAGAGAAGACAAAGTATATGCAGGATGTTTGTAGTTTATATGCAAGTATTATACTGTTTTATATCAAAAGAACTTCATTAGCCACATGGGTTGTAGAGCCAACCCACTTCAGATACTAAGGGACATTGTAATTTGGGGGAAAGTTATGTTGCAGATACTATTTGGCCAGCTAAACATTAACTGCTCAACAAAACTCTAGTGTTAACAATAACTATATTAAAAAGTTAATGGCAGCAGCAACTTGTTGACAAGACTCTATGTGCGTATGTGTGAAGAATAAAAGCTCAAAGGAGCAAGGTGCCAGTGGCTCATGTCTGTAATCCTCAAGAGAATGATTTCTGAGAATCAAGGTTCAAAGAAAGCATGCACCAGAAAGTCTCTTATCTACAATTAATCACCAAAAAATCAGGAAACAGAGCTGTGGTTCAAGTGGTAGACCACTATCCTTGAGTGCAAAGGCTAAGGGATAGCACTCAGGACCTGAGTACAAGCCCTGGTGCTGGCAACAAAAAGTATAAAAGCACAAAGAAAAATGAAAAAATGCACAGAAACATGTCAAAAACTGGGATGACTTAAAGGCTTAAAAAAATCTCAGACTTTAAGGCAGACGGATGGGGTGAGAGATGTTGATGTTTGTGATGTATGATATCACAGTGGGTTACATTGTGCATTTCCCCAACTTCCTAGTGCGAACAGATTAAGGAATAGGTTCCTCACGTTCAGTGAGGAACACTGAGCTCTTTGGGAAGAAAAGGGAGAAGGAAGAGGAGGAAAAGAGGTGAGAAAAGTGGGAGAAGAGGCGAGAGGAACCGATAACAAAGAAGACTATCTAGACATATATTCTGACTCCCAGTTATACCATAATGTACAAGCCAGAGCTTGATACAATTAACTCAATTAGAGTAAATATGATCATTGTATTTTATAACGTGTGAATATATTTTAAATACAAGAATTAAAGCTTCATGTCCATAACGAAGAACAGAACGCCTATAAATTGAAATTATAATTTTTTTTTTACATTTTAGGTGTCAAAGCCTATAAGTATGCCCTTATAACAAAAACTGCATGAATCTAGTGATCAATGTAAGGAACACATTATGAAGGGAAATGAATACATTTCAACTACCATTCATGAAGAGAATAAGGCCTTCAACTGAAGAGGCAGTGACATCTCTGGAGGCAATGACGTCAGAAGTGTCATCGCAATTCCAAATTATCCTGTACTCATAGAAATTCCAAATTTTGAGGGGAAGAAGTTCCACAGTAAGTTGAATGACAGTATTAATTCCACTTATTCTAGCTGTTGGAATACTAGCCCAAAGTTCATGGCTGTGGCTCTATCTACTATACACAAGGGCAACATTGACTGCATTTCAGGTATCTTAGAGCTGATGGGTTGGAGAAACTATTTGCTTTCTCTACTGATTTTGTCCATCACCAAAGAAGACAAGGGATAGCTCGCAATTCAATTGGGAAGAAACTGGTGGAGCAGTGAACTCCTATTTAGCTCAGTTCCTCCTATCTCCACGTAAGAATCACCATTGTTAACACAAATTGGGGAGGGATTGGGGGCATTGTGAAATTCCATGGCACTTTAAACCACCCCACCAAACTTCACCCATCTTGGCAAGCCAGGTTAGGTAGCAATGCTTCTAGGTGTAGCCAGTCATATCCTGGGTTTCAGGTTTCAGGTTGCAGCTCAGTCATCCATAAACAGTTTCACATTCTCCACTTCCACCAAACCACCCCAGAGAGTCTCTAACGTGGTAAGGAGGGCACCCAAGCAGTTTTTCATGATAGGTCTTGGATGGCTTCCATTTGGGTCATGTCACAGAGTTGATTTTACAGCCTTACAAAGCAATCAGAAGCAGAGCAGACTGTGGCCTTGAAAGAATGCTTGCTCCTACACATCGAATAAGCTACAGTGAATTGAAACTCCATGTAGTATTGGTATCCTTTTACATAATTACCAACGGAATTACTACAGTGAGAAAGGGAAAGGAAGCCGGACATCGTGGCACACTTCTGTTTCCCAGATACTGGGGAACAGAGGTAGGGAGGAGCACAGTCTTGAGACCACCTGATCAAATGAAAAGCAGGGGAGGGAGGGGGGGAGGAGTTAAAGGGGAAGAAGAGTGAAAAGGGCAGAGGAAAAGGGAGAAAGGTGGAAGAGATAGAGGAAGGGGAGGGCTGGCCAGCCCAAAAGACTATCCAAAGATAACTCAAAAGCCAAAAAAAAAAAAAAAAAAGGAACTGGAGGAGTGGCTTAAATGAAGCAAGGAAAAGGCCTCAAGTTCCAAGCCAAGCATCACAGAGCAAGAATTGGAAGAATTAGCTTCTTCATTTGTAAACAAGGCAGACAAAAGAGAAGAAACAAGAACACCCCTTCAAAAGGCAACTTGTCCTTGTCCACTCTCAGCAGAAAAGTCACTGAGCATGTCATGTCCAGCCTTTTGGATTCAGTAGGCCTGAGAAAGACTTACTGGGGATATTCGTGGGGGCACCCTCATCACTGTGCCCTGTTCTGTGTCACAGGAAGTGGAGAATATCTGCCATTTTCATTTCCATAACATTCACCATCTCAAGTTGCTTATTCTAGTTTCTTAAGGTAAAACTGTTTCTGTTCTCTGTATCATTGAAAATGTATACAGCAAGACATGGAGTTTTATATGCTCAAGTCAACTGGATTAGCAAAGGAACACAAAGGCTCTGACACCAGGGGGAAGAGTGCTCTATCTCAAAGCAAGCATGAATATTTACGTCCATCACCATACTGGGGCGTCCTCAATCCATCACCAGGATCTGTACTGCTCCCACTTGGGAATGAGGGGTACTTGCGCTTGTTGGCATTTACTCCCACTTTGTAAATAGTCATTTCATAAGTATAGAGGATACCTTAAGAAGTATCTACTTTCTGTGTATGCTCATACTAGGGCTTGACCTCAGGGCCTGGGCATTGCCCCTTAACTTTTTCGCTCAAGGCTGGCTTTCTATCACTTGAGCCACAGCTCTACTTTGGCTTTTTGGTGGCTATTGAAGGTGAGAGACTCATGGAAGTTCTTGCCTAGGCTGGCTTTGAATCCCAACCTTCAGATTGCAATCTCCTAAGAAGCTAGAATTATAACTGAGCCACCACCAGATGGCTTCTAGTCTCACTTTTTACCTGTAGCTGTTAAACACTCCACACAAGAAGTTGTCAACTTTATTCTCACTATTCATAGAATAGAGTAGACTACCATCATATAAAACAGGCTGTCCATTCTATATTAAAAATCATGTTTAGAAAGTGGCTCAGGGAGTAGAGCTGAAGAGCACAGGGACAGAGCCCAGGCCCAGAGTTCAAGCCCCATGACCAAGAAAAAAAATATCATGTTTCTTTCATTTGGAATATCAGCAGATCAGCTACCAGTGTACCTTTATCTACCTATCCATCAATTCTTAGAAATTCAAAAGGCAACCAACAAACTTTCTATCCATTCCTACAGATTTTCTCAGGAGCCATATTTTCTTCTATTATGAATTTCTGAAACATAAGTATAGTTTTCTTTCTCTACCACCAAACCATTTAAACAACTTCCCATATTGTAAACATTTCATAGATTTAGGTTATAAGCTCCAAAATGTACTCCTCTTGATTTTGCTTATCCCACATGGAAAGTCCTTTTCAAATTAACATTTGGTGTCATCTTCATGGAACTAGAAACTCCATGAGGATGCAGGGCAAGTCTGCCTCATTTGCCCCCCCACAAAAAAAAATCCCAAAATCTGGTACTGTTTAGAATTTATGCTAGGTAGAGAATTGACTAAGATGCTAAGTCGTAATTGCCCAGCTCTTACTTACAATGATATGACCAGTTTGTAAAAAGCCATATGTGGAAATGATTTGCACAAGATTGTGTAACATGTGAATGAAAAAGCCAAGGTGGCTTTCTTCATTTCCTATTCTTCATGGATGACACCACAGAGGTTCTTATACCTGTTTGCATTTCCTTAGCCTCAGGTCCTCAGCTCCTCCCACTAGCCCCCAGATCCACCCATACCTAATGAGCCACTCCTACTCACTACCTATCTACTTCCCCTTTACCCCCAGAGAGAGAAGCTGCCACCTGGATAAGGTGCAGACACCATGTAGCTCCCTCTCCCATGGGAACTATGGCCCCACTAATAAACCTCCTTTTGAACCTTCTTCTCCTGTCTGTGATGATCTCTGCATGGTCCTCTGGGATGGCTGGGACATATCTTTTCAACACCTAATAGGCTGAGGAGGCTAATGGTACTGATGAATGAGTTCTTATCACTTGAATGGTGTATCCATTCCCATCGTTCTTCATTGGCTGGACAGAGAAACCTTTCTGTAAATATGCCTGCTTTATGCATACTTCATGGAAGATCCAAAGAACACAACCTGAAGTAGAATTCTGTAGCCATAGTGATGAGCCAAGTTACTCTCTTAGAGACAGTCAGGTATGACAGGGATCAAGCCACAAATAGCAGCTGTTATTTCCTTGTCTCTGCCATTGCTAACGCAAGTCTGCTAAACATAGCTTTGATGAATTATTTGGGGTTCTTAAAAGAAAATTTTCTTTTGGTTTTCTAGAGCGTCTCTTGATCTTACAAAAAAGGTAAATATGCCTTTCTACTGAGGACAAAGATGATATAATAATGACTGTCCAATTTTATGTTATAAATATCACTGTATAAATAAATCTGATTTGAATAGGTCTACGAGTCAGATGGAGAAGACACTCATTTTGGTAAACATCTCATATTGAAGCTGTAAAGACACTCTTTACTAAGTCCATGCCCAATAAATCCAAGTCTTTCTACCCGGTATGCTTCGGTCTAAATGGTCTGTTTCCCCTGTCATTTTGGTGAACACTTTGGAGACAAAACTAGGTATCATGAAAACCCCAAATTCCACTGCTACAACACCAAGAGATACTGACAGGCAAGATTATCTTTATAAATGACCTACAGATGTTTAACTAACCGCCATGTACATTAGCTTTAGGTTCTGAGCAACTTTTGCAACATTTCCCACTTGTTCCTCTGTGGAGCAGAGGAAGGAATGTAAGAAAAAGACTAATGAACTGTGGGTGCAGCTTTAGTGGTAAGAGAATTTGCCTAGTCTTTCTGAGAAACTTACAAAAAAAAAACCAACACAAAAAAAACAGAAGTATTATTTAAGCTCTAAACACTAATATGCCAAACAATTTACATAAATCGTACAATGGAGAAGGAATTTCTACTCTTTTTTTTTCCTGGTGAAAAAATGAAGTGCATTCATTTGATCACAGTCACACCATTATTTAGTATCAGATCTAAGATTGCAGTCTAGACATATCCAGCTCATTCTGGATTCCTTATGAGGCTTCTAGCTCTGGAGTCCCTCTGCCCAGGGGACAAATCCTAAGATTGCTAGCACTTAAAACTCTCCTAGTTAAAGAAAGTAAATCACAAAGAGCCTCTCCTACTGTGAGAAGCCATTCAATAAATCGTCCTCAAAGCCTTCCCACAGAGGCTACCTGGGAAAACCCCAGTAAGACCTGAGTTCTAGCAGAAGCCATCAGTGAGTACAAACAACACAAATTTGCTTCTTTGCTACCGACCCTTGGCTCTGAGACTCAGCCTGTCATCAAGAGTGTCAACTTCAATGGATGGGCATGTGTCCACAGGAACTGAGTTGAGGTCACACTTGTCTCACTCTGTCCTGCAAACAGATGTCTGGGTGACAAGTCTTAGTCACACATGGCGAACAGAGGTTCCAGCCAAATCAGGTGGGAAGTGCCATATCTTCTTTCTAAGCCCTTTTGGCCAGCCAGCTCATTCCCTAAGATAATCCTGCATCAGCTGGTTTTCTCCAGAATCTTTTAACACAAAGCCTGCGTTTGGGTGATGTCTTGTTATTGGATAAGCAGAACTGAGTTTATTTCTGTAACTCACCAAAAACCCCATCTGGTTCTGTGTGTTTGAATGTGCCCCTTCAGAGTTCCCTCCCAAGGAGCCAGGTAAAAACTGATGTAATGCAGAGTTCTAGTGGTGGCAAGAAGGAAAGCAGGTGATAGAGCAACCAATAAACAACAACCCAAGAGAATTGCTGTTTATTATTCATTTATCACATTAAGATGGAAAAACAGGGCTGGGAATATGGCCTAGTGGCAAGAAGCTCTCTGTTCGATTCCCCAGCACCACATATATGGAAAACGGCCAGAAGGGGCGCTGTGGCTCAGGTGGCAGAGTTCTAGCATTGAGCGGGAAGAAGCCAGGGACAGTGCTCAGGCCCTGAGTCCAAGGCCCAGGACTGACCCCAAAAAAAGCAAGATGGAAAAACAAAGTCTGTAATAATCATCCCAGGGAATATACAGCAAACTCTTAAGGATAATAGCTTTCTCCCAGATGACAAGAGTTCAATCACTGGCCTACATGAAGCATCATAAAAACAATAGTATCTCCTCTGGAAATAGAACTCAGTGTGGTCACTTTTCAACATATTACCAAGTTTGTTATGAATCTTCCAAATTAAATTTAAGTTCCCCACATACACACAGCCCGTGTACTGGATTTTTTTGTATATTCAAAAGATGCTCTTTCCTGCCAGGTGTGATTTGTGAAGTCCTATACCTACCCTACCCACTGTCGGGGAAATTAACATCATCTCTATGGGGCAGGGGCAGCTGTGATTTCATTCCTGTCCTGGAAAAGTTCTTCCCTTGAATATCTTACTTCTGAGGTCTTTCTCAACTACTCAGGATGAAACACACAATTTCAAACATCCACGCTTTGTCTTCTCATCAAAAGCCTTCACTGAAAAAATAATATATCTCAAAGATGGTCAAATACAAATACTAAATACAAATACTAAAAGCTTTTATGCTGTATAACCTGAAAATTGAAAAGTCTAAACTGTGCCTGAACTAGTTATCATGAGACAAAAACCAACCGCAAACTATAACAAATTACAGGCAGTAGTCCTTTTTATCCCCAGTCCCGGGGCTTGGACTCAGGGTCTTGGGTGCTATCCCTGAGCCTCTCTGTGCTCAAGGCTAGCGTTCTACCACTTGAGCCACAGTGCCTTTTCCAGCTTTTTCTTAGTTTGTTGGAGATAAGAGTCTCATAGACTTTGCTGACTAGGCTGGCTTTGAACTGCAATTCTCAGATCTCCACCTACTGAGTAGCCAGGATTACAGGCGTGAGCCAGCAGTGAACAGCAGCCGCAAAGTTTTTCACAGTCACCTGCAGCTTAATCATAACTGGGGCGTGTTCTAAGGGCTGTGCTGTTGCCATCCCACTGCTGAGCAAACATCACACAGCTCACTCACACAAACTAAGCTGGCTATGACATCACTAGGTTACACAATCTTAGGGGTCCACTGTTATATTTGTGACCTGTCTTGGGTTGAAGTGTCATTATGAAGCACATGACTACATTGAAATGAGCTCTTCCATATGAGAGAAAAAGACTCATTTTCCATGCATAAGGATGAAAGAAACTAGAATGTTCATAAATACATTCACCATGTTTATCTAAAGAACTTCTTGACATTCATGGGAGTTTTGATGCCTTATATAACATTGAATCCACTAAATGCCTTCCCCTGGCCATATTCCAAGAGCTTTAAATTGTTAGGTCTACAGACAACAACCAAGGCTCAGAAGTCTCTGAATGAAGATTTAATGATTCGGGGGTAGGGGGTGGGGGTGCTCATTCACTACCCTTTCGTCTCTATCCTTCTAATACACACTGTCACTATGGTTTCTTATAACTACACAGAAAAATGGACAACATGGAAGAATATTTCTGGCAAGGTACTGAGAACAAAATAAAGAACTAATTTCCTTTAGTCTTCATTTTTACCTACAGGTCAGATCACTTGCGAATATAATAACCACAAAAAACTCTGCACTAATATAACATTAGACACCAGGGCTTCACAGCTATTCAGACCAGGTTCACCACGAACACTGAAGTTATTTAATAAAATTGAAGATGACTTTTCAATCCGGGATACTAAGAAATTTGTATATCCCCTTGCCAATATTTTTCATGGTGATTAGCTCTTTTTTTTCCCCTCACAGACACTGGTATGCTGCTTAAAATAATATTTGTGGCTTTACTCACCATCTGTCAAAGGGAGACATGTTGATTTTCTTAAAGCAAGTTGGGTCTGCATTCTTTCTCTGTTACTGTTACAGGTAGACCTGACAGGCATATGATCTTTTGTTTGCAAATGCTCTCCCCTAGATGGAACCTAGTTAATTTTCATTTCTTACCTGCTGGACAGTTGCACTCAGAAGGTGTTTCTCTTGTGATTCTCAGTTTAGCCATGTGTTCGTAGGATTCCTGTAGGAAAAGAAGATATATTAAGAGCTAGCAGTAGTATCCCAGTTCTGTGAGTTCTTCAGGGACTCTTCCTCTGTGGCTGTTAATAATGTTTGATAGCCTGCACAAACAGCATTTATGTAAGTGCATGGATCTTAGCCAATGCTAACAGTACTCAAGACATAATTTTGTTTTTAATTTAAAAATCAATTTAACATTGACATAGATTGAAAGATTTGGGGAATACCTTTCTTCATTATTCAACTATCACCACCCTGTTAGGTTTTTAAAGTAGGTAGCCGGTAAAGGAGAACGCCACGCGGTATTCAGGCAGGAGAGAAAAGTTTATTACCAAACTGCTGGCCTGTGGCCAAGATGATCCATGGCCAGAGAGAAGGGAGAGAGAGGGGGGGGAGAGAGAGAGAGCGCGACCCCCACCCAGCCCTGCTTTATCTAGGGCAGGGGCAAGAGGTGTGGCCAGGTGGATTAGGAGGTGACCTCAGGGAAAGGTAACTGCCTCCAGGTCTGCAGGTTACCCAGGTAACTGGGTGGAGACTTAATTAGGTGGGGACATCTGCATATAGCCCTCAGGGAGAGGACCTAACACACCCTCTCCCTGCACAGCCAAGGCAAAACTCTGGCACTAACAATGCAGCTCATGGCAATGTGTGTCTTATCAATAACAGCCAATGTTGTAGACCTACTTTATCACATTCGGGCTGCAACTACTGCATCTCTCCACTGGCAGAAAAACTACCCTCTCCCTACTGGAGTCTAAGTCATCTTTAAAGGAATCCCTTTCAATTCTCCATTCATCAATATCTGAGCACAACCTCTGTTAACTCTCCCCCTCCAAAAAAACAAAGGAAAACTTTTTTTTCCCAATTTTTAAAACATTTAATATGAAAAGAATTCCGAGTTAAATGAATTTTTAAATCTATGGGCTTATTTCACTTTTAAGAGTGCTTACCATTCTCTATTGATAAGGCCTAACCTTATCAAATGAAAAACAGATGTGAGCATTACAATGAATATTCTCCATACAACTGAGAATGCTGACAGCCCAGACTCCACAAAACTAAACAGCCGGGCAAAGCCCCTACTGCCATTGCAACATGCAATCCTTAAGGAAGACAGAGGGAAGATCCTCCACACAGACTTGGAGAGAAACCAAGGAAGGGACTTGAATAAATAGATACCACAGAGGCTCACACATCCCAAATCAACTGTATAACCAGTAAGGGTGGATCCTGTAGACTGACTGAACCTGTGCAAAATTCTATCCACATGCAACTCCCCCTCGAGCAAGGCCCAGCCTCACACACCTGACTATGGTCTTCAGCTGATCTGCCTTCTCCGGCAGCAGGGGAACGGAGGGTGCCCTTTTAGCAGATTCCAGGGTGAGGATCCTCGCCTGAAGGTCGTTGGTTTTCACCCCAAGTTACAGACACGAAATCATGGCCACCCCGGAGAGGAGGGTGGCCAGGGTGGTGCACGGGGGCATGGCACAGGTGCAATGCTGCCTGGAAGGGCTGGGTTCTTCAGATCCAGCCTTTCACCCTGCTCCCTTCCCCACAGGCTTCTTCACCAGCATGGTAAGGGGGGGGGTCCTCTGGCCACCTTCTACCTCCTGCCAAGACAACTGGCCAGAGGAGTAGCGACAAGTCCTCCAAAGTTCAGTCCTGGCGGCTGCACAAGTAGTTGGCAGAGTAGGTGCCAGGCAGGCGCGGTGAGGGACCTGTATGGGGCTCAGCACGGGGACCCGCAGGCAAGGACCATCCTCAGCTTGTGGCTCTCCTCCCAGCTGGGAGCAAAACAAACAAAAATAAATAATGCTCTCCTCTGCACTCCTCTGAGCTCCTCTGCTCTCCTCTGCTCTCCTCCTCCTCTGCTCTCCGCCTCCTTTGCTCTCTTCCTCCTCTGCTCTCCTCCTCCTCTGCTCTCTTCCTCCTCAATTGGATGATAAACTTGGCTTCAGGTGTGTTAGGGAGATAGAAGCGTAAAGGTAGAAGAGGGAAATGGGTTTCAAATGTACCCTAAGTGCATCAAGTATTGAAAATGAGTACTTCATTTATGGCTCTGCAACAATCTAACATGTCCTCGGACCCTTTTGGTGCCAATAAGATAGAGGAGAGTTGTGTGACAGATCTCTGGTCTTGCAGGCTTTAGGTTGTAACAGAAAGGAGAACTAGATGGTTCTGAATGTTTATTCAAGGTCCATCCACCCACTTCCTCACTTTCAGCCCTCCCATTATGTTCTTAAGCTTCAAGGAAATAAGTGTTTCTGTTCTCTCACCCGATCCACTCCATTCCCCCCATGTACGGTCCAGTGCCAGGTGCTAGCAAGATCAACAGGGAGCAAGGTGTGGGTACTGTTCATTGGGAGCTGCAGGCTTGCTGTGTTGGCTGGTCCCTCTGGAAGGAATGCTGGTGGCTCCCCTACCCTCTCCTCCTCGTGGGAGAGACCCCCATGACCTGTGTTTGCATTTGCCTCTGTGCTTATATAGCCTCTGTATTTACACCTGACCATGCTAGGGCAAATAGGCTTCCCCTAGTTCTTAAGCAATGAGCCAGAGCTGTCCAGTCAACGGTGGTTTGGCAGCATTATGCTGCCTTTAGCCATTTGGGAACCCTATGAAATTGGTCATGGCCCCTTCCAGGATGTGCAGCCTACCAGAGTGCACAGGCGTGAGGCAGAAATAGCAGGGCCTCCTCTTGAGCACAGACCCCTCTCCTCCCGCCTTGTTCCTTTGCTGGGGCTGGCAAGCCTCATAGGCAGGGTGGCCCGACGAGCTAGGATGGCCAGCCAATGACAGGTAAGATCCTTCAGGGGGGACGACCTAAGACAGGCGCTTTCTCGAGTAGGACATCCACCAGCTTATTAAACAGAAAAGGAGGAGATGTGGGGCGCACCGCCTGGCCCCGACTGTGCACGCCCTGGAATTGTGTGACTGTTGCACCGCCTCCGGGGAGAGGGATCCTGGCTAACCCCGCCTGCCTTCAGGGTCCGGAACTGGAAGGCAGCTCTAGGCAGTAACCTGGGGTGGTCCTGCTGGTAGTGACATAGACTCAGGCCGCCCCTTAGGGAGGTCCCATGGCCTTCCACCCTTGACGGACAGCTCCGACCGCCAATCGTAGCCCCTGACTAGGTATGTTACACCCCTCCTCTTCCTGCTGCCATTGCCCATACTTAAGATGGGGTTCGCGCCAATAAACAGAGAGCGGTCTTGAACTCTGCCCAAGTCGACTGACCATCTAACTGTGGCATAAAGGTTGGGTTGGGCTGCGTGCGGGCGACTTGCTGCTTATTACCTATTCTGGGTTCACCCTCGGCGGGGAGGGGCGCGCCTCCTTGCCTCTCCTGCTGGTCAGGAGAGCGCCCGGGGTGCAGGGCCCCCTGCATCTGTCCATCCATCTGTCTGTCTATGTGTCTGTCTCCCTGTCCATCTGTCTGTCCATCTCTTGTGCGTCTGTCTGTCTCCCTGTCTGTCTCTATGTTGTCCTGTCTGTCCGTCTGTCTGTGTGTCCGCCCGTCCCTCCTTTTCCGTCTCCCAATCCACATGTCCGTCCCTCTGTCCGCCCCTCCATTCCTCCGACTGGACTGTGTCTCTCTGTCTGGGAGACGCACCCAGCACCACCCAAGGAGGATTCAGCACCCAGCACCACCACCCAAGGAGGACTCAGCACTCAATACCACCACCCAGGAGGCCTCAGCACACAATACCACCACCCAGGAGGACTCAGCACCCAGCACCACCACCCAAGGAGGACTCAGGTCTGTCTGTCTGTCTGTCTGTCTGTGCATGGCACCCGCACCCCCGAGGCCCCAAGGCCTGTCCTCACCGGGGTGCCGCCTTGGCTTTCCCATCCCCGAGAAAGGAGAATGAGATGCTCAGGAGCCAGGAAACCCCCAGGAGAAGCGAGAAAGGGGAAGCGGCATCCACTCCCTGTCCGGAGCCCAGAAACGTCAGGGCCCAGCCGCCCCAAGCTCCCCAGGACACCCACCCGGGGGGTCCACACCTGACAGCCCAAACCGCCGGAACCAAGACGGGCACCCTGGCTGCCCCACACCCGACCCGATGTGCCAATGGCCTGCAGTGAGTGTGAAAGCCCCAGGGGCCACCAGGGAGGAGAGGGAGGGGGAAGGAGAGAGGGATGAGATCAAGCACCCATCCCCCACCCACCCACGCAACACCCACCCACCCACCCACCCAATTATCCACCCACCCATCCATCCATCCACCCACCCATCCACCCACCCACCCATCCATCCACCCACCCACCCACCCAACCATCCACCCACCCATCTACCCACCCATCATTCATCCACCCACCCATCCACTCATCCACCCACCCATAGATCCACCCACCCATCCACCCCCCCACTGATCAATCCACCCACTCTTCCACCCATCCACCCAATCATCCACCCACCCACCCACCCACCCATCCCCATTGCTCTCTCCACAGTGCTCTCCAGGTCCAGGCCTCCTGCCCTGATCCTCCCCTGGTCTGCAGCCTCCATCTTCCTCCCCCTCCTCCTCCTCCTCCTCCTCCTCCTCGTCCTCATGGCTGAAGCTCATCCGGGTAACTCACCTCCTTTCTGGTTCCTCCATCAGCCCAAGGGAGGATTCGAACACAGTACCCTTGTATGGATGATCCTGACTTCTCACCTTTGTTCCTCGTGACCCCCCCAACCCAACCAGAGACTCCCACACCATCTTCTGGAAGCTTCCCCACGCCCTCCTGACCCCTGAGACCCCCCCAACCTTGGGCCCTGCGACCCCTGACCCTGTACCTGACCTGGGCCTGACCTTCGACTCCAGGAGCCACAGGCTAAGCTTGCACTGTGTGGCCACCACCACAGAGGCCCGGTGCATCGTTGTGAACCCGAACAAGGGGTCGGTCACACTGCTGGACAGTTGGGGCAATCGAGGCACGACGGAGACACCAGGCCCCCACCCTGGGAGGCCAATGGTGGGGGCTGTGGGGTAAACTGAGGCAGGGGTGGGCTGGCCCACATTCCCTGGTGTTCCGGGGGCTAAGTTGAGGCATGGATGGACGAATGGATCTCCCAGGTGTTCCGGTTTATGTCAAGGCACCGACCCCCCCGCTCTCCAAGGTCCCCGTCGGACAATGTAGGTGCAAATTCTGGGATCTCCTGTGGTACCAGGGAGTCGAGTTCGAGGTTACACTCACTGTGGCCAGGAGGCCCCTGACCAAAGGCCTGGGGTTCACAAACCTGGGTGAGGTCCTGAGGTTCCGGGTAGGGGGGGGGATCGAGGGTCAGGGGTCACAGGTCATATGTTGAAGGTTCAGGGGTCATTGGGTTGAAAGTTCAGGAATCATGGGGTTGAACTGGTCAGGGGTCATGGGTTGACGGGTCAGGGGACATGGGGTTGAAGGGTCAGGGGTTTTGGGGTTGAAGGGTCAGAGGTCGTGGGGTTGAAGGGTCAGGGGTAAGTCTCCCCACAGGCCCTCCACCCTCCACCCCCCCCCCGCCATGTCGTTTCCCCAGGCCTTGTGTGTTATGTCTTCGAGGCCCAGGCCCTGAACTGCTCATGGGCACTGGGGCCGCAGGCACCGCGGGGGACACAGTATTGCTTCAGGATCCGGACTCCAGGTGGGGCCACCCCTGCCGGTTTCAATGCCCCCTCCGCACCATTGTCGGTTTCTAATGTTCCCCGCTCATCCCGCCATTGTCAGTTTCTAACGCCTCTCTTTGGCATTGTCAGTTTGTAATGCCACCTCTGTTGGCCACTGTCGGTTTCTAATGTCCCCCCCTTCGGCCATTGTGAGTTTCTAATGCCCCACCACTCCCTAGGACCGGCCTGTACCATGAGTGCTGGCCGACATGTGCCAGTCCGGCCTCCAGGTGGGCTGCATCCTCCCCGATCTTGCTGGCCTCTGGGCCCAGACCTACGCCCTGGTCACCGGCTCGAGCCCCGCTGGCCCCGTCCACTTCCTGGACGCCTGGCTCTATGCCCGTGAAATTGGTGAGGGTGGTTTCCAGTACCCCCTGGACCACCCAGGGCGGTTTCAAGTATCCCAGAGACCACCAAGGGCAGTTTAAAGTGTCCCCAAGAACACCGAGGGCGGATTTGTGTCCTCGAGACCACCGAGAGTGGTTTCAAGTATCCCCACGAGCACTTTGGTGCATGGAGGGCAGTTTCAGGTATCCCCAAGACCACCTAGGGCGATTTCAAGGGTTCCCCATGACCCCCAAAAGCAGCTTCAAGTTTTCCCAGGACCATCCAGGGCGGTTTTAAGTGTCCCCGAGACCGCTGAGGGCGGTTTCAAGTGTCCACACGAGCACCTTGGTGGATGGAGGGCGGTTTCCACTGTCCCCATGAGCATCCAGGACAGTTTTGAGTGTCCCCCAAGACCTACAAGGGCAGTTTCAAGTATTCCTGGCACCACCGAGGGCAGTTTCGAGCCCCCCCACCCCACCCGGTGTCCCTCCATTCATCTGTGGCAGTTTTCAGAACACTTTGACCCCCTGTGAAACGTGAGCATTGCCTGCGGCCCCCGGGGCTGGCAGGTATGGTGGGAGCCACACAGGACCTGGAGGCAGTGGAGCAAGCACAACTTCCGGTACCAGCTGCCCCTGTGCATGGGAGTACTCAGTGCAACACCCGGGAGTACTCGGTCCAGCACTGGCGGGGAGTATTTAGTCCAGCAACGTTCAGGAGGGGGTGGGGTTCCGGATTGGTGTGGGATGGGAGTACTCAGTCCAGCACCGGGGAGGGATGGGAGTACTCAGTGAAGCACCCGGAAGTACTCAGTCCAGCACCAGGGAGTACTGGTTGTAGCACCCTGGACTACTCAGTCCAGTATTGGTTGGGAGAGGTGGGTTTCAGGATTAGTGTGAAATGGGAGTACTCAGCCCAGCACTGGGGAGTACTCCACACAGCACGTGGGAGTACTAAGCACATCACCCAGAAGTACACGGTCCAGCACCCTGCCCCGCAGTCAGTGCTGACTGAGGCCTGTGCTCTGTTCTTTTAGCATGGTGGCCAGCTGGTCTCCCAGGACTCCCCGGTGAGTGCTCCTGGAACCGCCCCGTGCCTCAGTTTACCCCTGCCCCATGGCGAGTCTCCCCCCACATTGAGGTCTTGGGAGGCTCAGACAACACCTACGCCCTGCCAGGCCTCGAACCCGGGCCTCACCGGGCCTGTGCATCCGGGCCAGGGAAGCCCGCACCCTGACCTAGGGCTCCTGGAGCAACACGGTGGAGTTTGGGGAGCAGAGGGCGGTTTCAACTGTCCCCAGGGAGGTTTCAGGTGTCCCCAAGAGTAGAGATTCTGGGTGGGGGGTGGT
Organism: Perognathus longimembris pacificus; assembly: GCF_023159225.1. Lineage (NCBI taxonomy): Eukaryota > Metazoa > Chordata > Mammalia > Rodentia > Heteromyidae > Perognathus > Perognathus longimembris. The sequence continues at coordinate 22,332 of NW_025961427.1, forward strand.
TTCAAGTGTCCCCAGGACCATTTTGGGCCTGTGGGTGGATGGAGAGCGGTTTCAAGTCTTCCCGGGGGAAGGGGTCTGGGGCGATTCGTTTCAAGTGTCTCCAGGGTGGGCAGGGGTCTGTGGTGGGTGGTTTCAAGTGTACCCAGGGCGGTTTCAAGTGTCCCAAGGGTGTTTTCTAGTATCCCAATGGGGAGGGGCTCTTGGGGGGGTGGTTTCAAGTGTGACCAGGACCACCTTGGGCCTGTGGGTGGATGGAGGGCGGTTTCAAGTGTCCCCGGGTTGGAGTGGTTCTGTAGGGGGCGGTTTTAAGCGTCGCCAAGGCAACCCTGGGCATGTGGGTGGATGGAGGGCGGTTTCAAGTGTCCCCAAGGGGAGGGGGTCTGGGTGAGGGTCAGTTTCAAGTGTCCCATGATGGGGGCAGTTCTTTAGGGGGTGGTTTCAAGTGTCTCCAAGGCAACCCTCGGCGTGTGCATCGATGGAGGGCGGTATCCAGTGTCCCCACGAAAACCTTGGGCCTGTGAGTGGATGTAGGGCAGTTTTGAGTGTCCCCACGGCGGTTTCAAGTTTCCCCGGCGGAATGGGGATCTGGGTGGGGGGGTGGTTTCAAGTGTCCCCAAGACCATTCTGGGCCTGTGGGTGGATAGGTGGCGATTTGAAGTGTCCTCAGAGGCCTCACATGGGGGGGAGCCTTTGCAGGTGGAGTCGTGTGGGGAGGGCTGGGGCAAGGAGCTGAGGGTCACGTGTCCCTCCCTCCCCACTTCATGTGACCCCTCCCCCTCCCATCCCTTCCTCCCCGAGTGTGTGCACACCCACACGGTCGGAGGTTTCAAGGGTCCCCGCCGGGCCAGCCATGCTTCACCTGCTGTTTCGGCAGCACTGGGGTCGCTGGGCCTGGGCTGGGGCTGTCAGAGGTGAGCAGGAATCTGAACCCGGGGCCCCCAGGGTGGGGGGGGGAACGCAACGCATTGTGGGCCATGCGGGAGGCCGGGATTCGAGCCCACATCCACCCGTCCGTCCGTCTGCCCTGCAGGCTCCTGAGCGCCCGCGTTCCCTGTGTCAGCGACAAGTTGACTGGTGAAGATGGACAGACGGACGGACGGAGGGACAGAGGGACATGGGGGGCTGGGGGCTTGGGCGGTGACAGACAGACTGCGATGGGAATCGAGACACGGACAGACATGAAGACAGACGGACGACAGACAGGGAGACAGGGAGATGGACGGACAGATGAACAGACAGACAGACAGACTGGGAGACAGATGGACAGACCTGGAGACAGACAAACAGGCATGGACAAGAGACAGGCAGACAGATGGACAAACAGACATGGAGACAGACAGAGAGGGAGACGGACAGACAGACACACAGCAGACAGATGGACAGACAGACAGACAGGGACACAGATGAGCAGGACAGACAGACAGGTGGACAGGGAGACAGACAGACAGAACTGGAGACAGACAGATGACAAAAAGACACAGATGGACGGATGGACAGATGGACATCATGGAGACAGATAGACAAGAGAGGGAGACGGACAGACAGATGAGCACACAGTGAGACACACAGGGAGACAGACAGTCATGGACAGATGGACCTGGAGACAGACGGACAAACACACTGAGCAGATGGTCAGACAGACAGACGGAGAAACAGGGAGACAGACAGATGGACGGATGGATGGACAGATGGACAGATGAGCAGACGGGCAGACAGACCTGGAGACAGACGGACACATGGACAAATGGATGGACGGACAGACACAGAGGGAGACAGACGGACAGACAAAGAGATGGGCGGATGGACACACGGACAGCCGGACAGCCGTGCACCTCCCCCTGTCCTCCGCTGGGAGGAGGAGGAGGAGGAGGAGGAGGAGGAGGAGGAGGAGCCATTGCCCGTGGTGGAGCTGAGCCTGCAGCCTGGGCCCTGATCATGGCGCCGCCGGGGTCACCCCAGCCTCCCCCCCGCATGCACACACGTACCCAGGGTTAGGGTACTGAGTCCTCCTGCGTGGGTGCTGGGTGCTCAGTCCTCCCCCGGCATCTCCACACAAGATGCTGGGTGCTCAGTCCCCCCTGGCGTCTCCACACAAGGTGCTGGGTGCTCAGTCTTCCTTTGTTAGTGCTGGGTGCTCAGTCCTCCCCCGGTGTCTGCATACGAGGTGCTGGGTGCTCAGTCCTCCCGTGCCTCCACACAAAGTGCTGGGTGCTCAGTCTTCTCATGTGGGTGCTGGGCAGTTAGTCCTGTGTCCCACACGAGGGCCTGGGTGCTCAGTCCTCCTCCCATGAATCCACAGGAGGCGCTGGGCGCTCAGTTCTCCTCCCGTTCCTCCACACGAGGTGCTGGGTGCTCAGTCCTCCTGTGTGTGTGCTAGGCGCTCAGTCCTCCTCCCGTGCCTCCGTGAGGGGTGCTGGGTGCTTGGAATAATTAGTACATGTTTTTGGAATAATTAGTACATGTTTAGGCTAGTCAAAGCCGAAGTCATAATAGCCCAATAGCTATGCCCTTATGGACACTTAAGATGATGCTAAGTGAAATGAGCTCCATGTTATGGAAACAAGTGGTATATCATTATTGTAATTATTTTCAACATGTGATATGAATCCGTACCCTTTTTATTTTCTCTCGTATTCCCTTCCTGTGGTTTTACCCCCACTATCACTGTATCTCATCTGAGCACCCTGGATACTGTATATACGTGTATTAGAGCTAGGGAAGAGAAAGTAAATATCAAAATCAATAGACAAAGATAAAAATACAAACAACTCCAAACACAATACTCACAAAACCATTTGGTGTAAACCAACCATACAACTCGTGGGTGGAAGGGGAAGCAGGAGGGAAGAGGTAGGCATGTGGAGGGGAGGAGGAGTTAACATGTTGGACAAGAAATGTACTCACTGCATTATATATGAAATTGTAACCCCTCTGTACTTCACTTTGACAATAAAGGAGAAAAAAGACAATAAATATTTTTGAAAGATTCTGAAACACCTAACATTTTTTAGAGTTATGACATATAATGCTTAAGATTCTCATGTTAAAAACTAACATTTAGAATCAACACTCTCTTTCTCTGGCAATAGGAAAACTACCAACACATACACTGTTTGTGAATAAAGGTAAACATTTCCCTCAAAGAACTGCTAATCACCATACATTTCCTTTCTTCATTCCTGTTATTTACTTCAGCCATTCTCTGGCCATAATCTGAGTGAAACCAGCCAAAAGGTACAGACACTGAGGCAGGTAGGGCTGGGAGGAGGAGGAGGAGGAGGAGGAGGAGGAGGAGGAGGAGGAGGAGGAGGAGGAGGAGGAGGAGGAGGAGGAGGCGGAGCCATGGCCCGTGGTGGAGCTGAGCCTGCAGCCTGGGCCCTGATCATGGCGCCGCCCGGGTCACCCCAGCCCCCCCCCCCCCCTCATGCACACACGTACCCAGGGTTAGGGTACTGAGTCCTCCTGCGTGGGTGCTGGGTGCTCAGTCCTCCCCCGGCATCTCCACACAAGATTCTGGGTGCTCAGTCCCCCCTGGCGTCTCCACACAAGGTGCTGGGTGCTCAGTCTTCCTTTGTTAGTGCTGGGTGCTCAGTCCTCCCCCGGTGTCTGCATATGAGGTGCTGGGTGCTCAGTCCTCCCGTGCCTCCACACAAAGTGCTGGGTGCTCAGTCTTCTCATGTGGGTGCTGGGCATTTAGTCCTGTGTCCCACACGAGGGCCTGCATGCTCAGTCCTCCTCCCATGAATCCACAGGAGGCGCTGGGCGCTCAGTTCTCCTCCCGTTCCTCCACACGAGGTGCTGGGTGCTCAGTCCTCCTGTGTGTGTGCTAGGCGCTCAGTCCTCCTCTCGTGCCTCCGTGAGGGGTGCTGGGTGCTTGGTCACTCTCTGGGCCGCAGGGCCTGGCTCACTGTCTGTCGCTTCGGCTGCCCACAGGGGAAGGGAGAGACGGACAGACGGGTGGACACAGAGACAGGGAGGGAGACACACAGACAGGAACAGGCACTAACACAGACAGACAAACAGACAGACAGACGGTTAGACCGGCTGTGGGACAGTCAGGCAGCTAGAGAGACACAGACAGATGGACAGGGAGATAGACAGACAGGGAGCCAGACAGACAGACAGACAAGGAGACAGTCGGATGGACGGACAGATGGAAAGACAGACAGGGAGACGGACAAATGGACAGACAGACATAGATGGACGGATGGACAGGGAGACTGACAGACGGACAGATGGACAGACAGATGGACGAAAAGACACAGATGGAAAGACAGAGACACAGACGGACGAACAGGGAGGACAGATGGACAAATAGGGAGACAGGGAGAGAGACAGATGGACAGACAGACGGACAGACAGACAGACGGACACACAGACGGACACACAAGCAGTGTGACAGACACAGAGACAGTCGGACGGCAGACAGACGGATGGACAGACAGACGGACAGATGGACGAACAGGGAGACAGATGGACAGACTGACATGCACCGAGAGACAGATGGACAGACAGATGGGCAGACGCACAGAGCGACAAGGAGACAGACGGATGGACGGACAGACAGGGACCAATGAACGTAGACAGATGGACAGACGCACAGAGCGACAGGCGCACAGGGTCCCAGGCCTGGGGACAGACAGACGGACAGACGGATGGGCAGGGAAACCGAGGCAGACAGACAGACGGGTGGACACAGGGACAACTGAGAGAGAGACGGACAGACAGACACACGGACAGGCAAGGGGCCTAGGGGAGGACGGGGAGGAGGGGGACTGGGGCTCGAATCCCGGCCCGGCACCCAGCCACCCGGCACCCAGCTACTCAGCACCCAGCACCCATTACCCAGCCACCCAGGTTCTCAGCCCTCAGCACCCAGGTACTCAGCACCCCAACCCCCAGTACCCAGCCAGCACTCACCTACTCAGCACCCAGTACTGAGCACCCAGGTACTCAACCCTCAGTGCCCTCAGCACCCAGCGAACCAGTACCCAGCACCCAGCCACCCACTACCCAGCTACCCAGCAACCAGCCACCCACACAGCTACCCAGCTACCAAGTACCCAGCCACCCAGCACCTAACCCCCCAGCACCCAGTACCAACACCCAGCCAATCAGCATCCAGTCCCCAGCTACTCAGCACCCAGCCACCCAGCACCCAGTACCCAGCATCCCAGCCAGCCAGTACCCAGCTACCCAGTACCCAGCACCCAGCCACCCAGCACCCAGCTACTCAGCACCCAGATGCCAGCCTTCAGCATGCAGCTACTCAGCACCTAGCCCCCATTACCCATCATGCAACTACTAAGCACCCAACCAGTACCCAGCACCCAGCGACTCAGTACCTAGCCACCCAGCACCCAGTCCCCAGCACCCAGCTATTCACCACCCAGGTACCCAGCACCAAGTACCCAGCAACCCAGCACTCAGCTACTCAGCACCCAGTATCCAGTTATTTGGACCTCAGCATCCAGCTAGTCAGCACCCAGCCACCCAGCTACTCAACCCAGTACCTAGCACCCAGCCGCCAACCACCCAGCACCCAGTACCTAGTACCTAGCCAATCAGCGTCCAGTACCCAGCTACTCAGCACCCAGCCACTCAGCTACCCAGCTACCCAGCACCTAATCCAGCACCTAGTACCCAGCCAACCAGTACCCAGCACCAGGACACAACCACTCAGCACCCATCACCCAGTACCCAGCACCCAGCCAACCAGCCCCCAGCACCCAGCTACTCAGCACCCAGACACCCAGCACCCAGTACCCAGCTACTCAGCACCCAGCCACCCAGCTACCCAGCTATCCAGCACCTAATCCAGCACCTAGTACCCAGCCACCCAGCACCAGGACACAACCACTCAGCACCCATCACCCAGTACCCAGCACCCAGCCAACCAGCCCCCAGCACCCAGCTACTCAGCACCCAGACACCCAGCACCCAGTACCCAGCTACCCAGCACCCAGTACCCAGCACCCAGAACCCAGCCACCCAGCTAGCCAGCACCCAGTACCCAGCTACTGAGCACCCAGTTCCCAGAACCCTGCTACTCAGACCCCAGGCACCTAGTACCTAGCACCCAGCACCCATCTAACCAGTACCCAGCACCCAACTACTCAGACCACACCATCCAGCTACTCAACACCCAGCTACCAAGCACCCAGTCACCCAGCACCCAACCACCCAGCACCCAGTACCTAGCACCCAGACACCCAGTAACCAGCCCCTAGCCACCCAGCACCCAGTACCCAGCACCCAGCTACCTAGTATTTAGCACTCAGCACCCAGAACCCCCAGCTTGCAAATTGCACACCCGTGTATCATTTTACCCTGTTTTGACTCCACTGCCTCTGTCCCGCCTGTCCGCTCTGCCCCACCCAGCCCCCCATCCATCGCCCGTCCTGCCCTGGCCTGAGCCTTCCAGTGCCCCAAGCAGAAACAACAGGAAACCGCCAGGGTGGGGCGGGGCTGGCCAAGGAAAGCAAAGATTTATCATTTCAACTTCACATCTGAGTAGTTCATTAAGAATGGGTAGCCATTTGACAGGCAGATACCAATGGGGAAGATTCCAGGAAGAAGAGACAGAGACAGGAACACAGGAAGAGAACAACTCTCTAGAAACCAGGAATTCCTGCTGCTGAATGCCATTAGCATTGTGAAAATTAAAAAGAAGCTGGGGTCAATTTGGGCTCCTTCCATAAGGCAGTGGAGAAGAGGTATTTAAGCATAAGACATACATTTTAGAAGTGTCCCAATGTACAGGGTGCTGGTGGCTCATGCCTGTCTGTCATCCTAGCTACTCAGAAGGCTGACCTTTGAGGATCATGGTTGAATGCCAGTGAAGACAAGAATGTCTGTTAAAGAGTCTCATCTCCAATTAACTACAAAAAAAACAAAAACAAAAACCTGGAAGAGGCACTGTGGCTCAAAGAGACAGAGGACTAGCCTTGAAAGGAAAGGAAGAAGGGCTGGGAATATGGCCTAGTGGTAGAGTGCTTGCCTTGTATACATGAAGCCATGGGTTCAATTCCTCACCACCACATATAGCAAAAAGCAAGAAGTGGAGCAATGGCTCAAGTGGTAGTGTACTAGCCTTGAGCAAAACAAAAACAAAAGCCTGGGACAGTGCTCAGGACCTGAGTCCAGGACTGGCAATGAAGGAAGGAAGGAAGGAAGGAAGGAAGGAAGGAAGGAAGGAAGGAAGGAAGGAAGGAAGGAAGGAGAGAAAAGAAAGAGAGGAAGAAAGAAAGAGAGAAAGGAACATAGTGAGTGAACTCAGGGTCAGCACCTGCGTTCATGCCCCACAAACAATAACAACAACAAAGAATCCACAAAATGCTAGTTTTCCAATAAAAGATTAAAAATTTGTTAGAAATATGTTGCTAACTTATTAAAAAAAGACCCTAACACTTCAATTTTTAAATTTAGCTCAAATGAGCAAAGCATCAGGCAGAACTTCATATGGTCCTATTTAAAAGGATCACATTGGCACTGAACTACATTGAGCTCCTACATCATCATCAGTATAGAGAAAATGAGTCTAACCTTACATTTCTTGTTTTTCAGAAAATGGAAAATGCTGAACTCTCATATAATTATTACTTCTAAATAGGCATAATTAGTTGGTTGAGAGCAATCATGATAGACCTAGTAGTTTTCAATGTTATCAAAAGTTCTAAAGGCCATCTTTGATCAGGAATCTTATTTTAGAATAATCCTCACAGCTACCATGTGCCAGCAAAAAACTCAGCCTTATAATTAGAAAGACACCATCACCTCCACTTGGAGTAGCCAGCAGCCTCTCAATGTGTTTTCCTTTTTTTAAAAAAAAATATATATAATTACTTATTTATTGTCAAAGTGATATACAGAGGGGTCACAGATCCATACATTAAGCCATGTTTTCTTATACGCAAATTATGATTTCAATACATACCCGATCTAATATTCAGGATGTTTTAGGAATGAAATGAGATAATTAATGTAAGATCAATTACCAACAATTTTTAGAAAGCCGAGCTGTATGAAAGCTCACACCTCATTGTTGGATCCTCAGAATTCATAGCATCTAGGACCATGCAACTCATTGTGTTTTACATCACACTTCTTCATATACATATGGGACCATCATATTATATTTCATTGTCCTTTCAAGGGTTCTACTCATTTATTTTTTTAAAGAAAATCTCAATACCAAAATGTGCACTCTAGTTCTCTAATTCTCTAAGAATAATGTAGTTTGCTGCATACAAACTACTGTCATTATGTATTTCTAAGCCATGTACATTGAACATAACAAAATGTGTTAAAATTAAAACACATGATTTAGCCAGGCACCTGGGGCTCATACAGGTAAACCTGGATACTCAGCAAGCTGAGATGCAGAGGGTCAGGGTTCAAAGCCAGCCCATTCAGTAAAGTCCAAAAGACTCCATCTCCAATTAACCAGTGAAATGCTGGGCTACATGTGTAAGTGGCAGAATACCAGCTGAGTCGGCATACATGCCAGGATGAAGCCTTGAATTCAAACCTTGTTACTACAGGTGGTGGGAGAGGAGAGGAGAGAAAAGGGGAGGACAGGGGAGAGGAGTGGAGGGGAGGAGAGGAGAAGGGAGGGGAGGACAGGAGAGGAGAGGAGAGGAGAGAGAGCACAATACATGGTTTAATAAGATTCTAATAGTTCAATACCTATTTTTGTAGCTTTAGACTGGTTTACAGAAGGAAAAGATATTTCACAAGTGAATGAACGATTATGGAAAGCAAATTGCTGTCTTCCACATAATAAACACATAAACAATCTTCCAAGTAATGTTTTACATCTACATAACTGATTAACTAGAAAATATGCCAAAATACTTGAATTAGGAAAAGCAGTTCATCACTTAAAATATTGTAATTTATCTTTACAATCAGTTTGTAAAAACAACAACAACAAAAACAAAAAAGTAGCTGCTAAGTGCCAGTGGCTCTCACCTGTAATCCTAACTTCTCAGAAGCTTATGAGCTGAGACTCACAGCTCAAATCCATCCAGGCAGGAAAGTCTATGAGACTCATCTCCAAATAACTACCAAAAAAAGCTGGAAGTGGACCTGTGGTTCAAATGATAGTCTGCTAGCCTTCAGCACAAGAACAGCACCCAAGCCCTGAGTTCAAGCCTCAGGACTGGCATAATGAACAATCATAAATAGACCCAACATATTCGACTAGCAATGTGGCTTAGCGGCAGAGTGCTCACCTAGCATGCATGAAGCCCTGGGTTCCATTCCTCCCCACCACATAAACAGAAAAAGGTGGAAGTAGTGCTGTGTGTGTGTGTGTGAATAAAAGCAGCTCAGGGACAGTGCTCAAGCCCTGAGTTCAAGCCTCAGAACTGGCAAAATAAAAACAACATTAAATTAAGTATATAACCCTCCTGGTAATACTAATGAGAAATCATTAGTCCAAGGCCCAGGACTGGCCAAAAAAAAAAAAAAGAACCTAAATGCTTACATACAGTACTTAGAAATTTTCTAAGCACTATCTGCTGTGTATCTGTTTTCTAATACTGTACAGTAATATGGTAATACTATCATGACATTATAGCTGATTAATATACTCTATGAAGTTTTTAGTAAGTGCCACCACAGTAACAGCAGCTAACTGAGTATTACCACAAGTAATTAAGACCATGAGTGACAGGTGGTTGAACTTCTCTTTGTGTTTAAAAAACAAAATGAGTTTTCACACAAAAGGAGAAGGGACGGACTCACGGGAGGGGCCCAGAGAAGGTGATATCTACCAACTTTTTCGAAGTGACTATGTAAGGAATTAAAAACATAGTCCTCTACTTTGAGAATTGTACTCAAGTCAAAAGTCCCTTCTGGTGGCCACCCATCTTGAAAGTGAGCCACTCAGAAGAGCAGAGAGTCACCCACTTTCGTTTCTTGATCTCTACACTATTATTGTGAGTAACTTCCTTCCAGTGGGCTAAAGTCAAGTCCACGGGAGTGGAAGGGACGTTGCCCATGCCTATCAGTCTCGTCAGTTGTGCAGTCCACAAAATAACAAGAGGTAAAACAATTCCAATAAAACAGAAGAAACAATACACACAGGCCTGATATTTAAAAGACTTACAAAATGGAGATCTCCTAAGCTGATCCGCTGGCTCCTGTGAAGAAGCAAAAGTAGCAGACCCAAGATCAAGGTGGGCAGGTTGAGCCTCCGTTAGGAGGCCCTCCTGGTCAGTTCCTGCCAAAAAGCGAACTGACTTGCACCATACAAGAAAGGCGAGGTTGGACGATCACGATGGGCACCCCACCACCTTGGGACCAAGAGAAGGAAGAAGAGGCAAGGGATTCTGGCACACAGGCCTGCCCTGCTCTCTGCTTGCAGCTCCATGCTTCTTGGTGTAGACCTGAGCGGTAATGAATGCCTTCCCAGGTTGGGGCACTACTGGGGGCCTAATCCTGTGGTCCTGTTGCATTCCCATTTCTCCCTTGATTTCTTTCCCCCAAAGTTTGTTGCTACCCAGGTCACCCAAGCTGCATGGTTGAGGGAACAGGATACTGGTGAGGACAGCAGCGGGAGGCACAAGTGCCAATGGACTGGCCAGTAAGCAGCGCTGGGCTCCTTAGCCACGCCCACCACAAGAATATCACCCTTGACTTGAGCAAGTAGGACAGTCCCCTGAAACCCTTTAGCACCTTCCAAGCCACTGTGTACTGGGTGCGCTCGAATGTGCATATGTGTGCCCGTGCTTGCTTACATTCGTGTGTGTTTGTGCCTGATGCTGTACATGGGTGTGCTTACTAAGCCAAAGTCTGTGTATGTGTAAATAGGTATGTGGATGTAGATCCAGGAGGACCCGGCACAGTGTGTTATGAGTGAGCATGTGGAGGTGGCAGGAAGGGAGAAAGAGAAAGAGAGAGAGAGAGACATCTCGCCTATGAGGAATTCTTTGTTCATGTGCGGTTGTATGAGTGTGTCATGTATGAGGTTGGACATAGGGAGTTCCAATTGTGTGCATGTTTACTTGCTTATTTGAAGTTCCCAGACACCAATCATTTGGCAAAGTCTCCCCCTTTGTGCTGTCCTCTGCACAAAGGTCTCCGGACTTGAGGCCCGGGATACCTAGCTGCCTTTGCTCTTGGAGATCTGCATGACAGTGACAATGACGCCTACGAATACTGTTGCTGGGTGCTAGTGTGCCTTGGTCGATGCAGGGAAGGGTCAGATATCACTTTCCCTAGTGTCTTAGCAGAGCTTCCTGTAGGAGCCTTAAACATATGGCTGTGAGCCACGGGCACCAGGATTGCCAGCTCCTGCCTCTAGCCAGTATAATCCTTGGCTGCTCAATAGCAGGAAGGAGCAGGCAGGGATCTGGGCCAGAGAGGCCAAGGCAAGCGGGAAGACAAGAGTTTAGCAGACACTAGCGCAGAAAGGAGATGCCCAGATTCGCTGACCTGCTAACCTTGTATCTCCCTTATGCTCTGAGCAAGAGAGATGAGGTTGATTGTGAGAGAGGTGGCGGATCCATACACCAGCCACTTCCAGGACTGGCAAGGGCAGAGGCGGTGGGGAGCTGTGTCACACGGGTTCAACCAGGATGTGGGAAGATGGAGCAGGAGGAGAGGTGGAAAGTGTATTTGCCTAGGACCCTGGCCCAAGCCGTTCCCAGCAGAATGGTCAGGGGAGGGATGTGCGGATCTACACATCCTGTGCATCCCCGAAGGCCTGTGAGAACTAGTGAGAACTTACAGCAAACCCCCAAGGGGCCCTGTGCCCTTTTTGCTATGGCAACTCCAGTTGGAACACTGGCTCAAGTCAGCAGGAGGCCCCTAGTACCTGGCCATGTCACAGAGCTCCAAACCATATGGGCAATGCCCAGAGGCTTCCCAGCACCTCAGGTGTAAATGCACTGTTAGTGAGGCACCAGGAGGCCCTGCTGGCCTGTGAGCACCAACTGCCTACCTCTAAGCAGCCTCACTACCCCTCCCTTAAGGCTGTTCCTGTTGGAATGCAAATGAAAGCACACATCAACAAAGTGGGCAAGGAATGGAGAAACAAAACATCCGGCCACCCCCTGGAGGCTTTTCTGCATAGTGGGTCGCATATGTGCAGTCCTTCCTGCTCAGAAAAACACAGGGCTGCTGCCTAGCAAGCCAGGCAAGGTCTTCAGGTGGTCTTGGCCAAGGGGGCAGAGGCCGTTTCCAGACCAATCAGATGTCAGTCATAAAACCAGAAGGCCGGAAAGGAGTGCCGCTTCACTCCTACCTTTGTCACAAACCTCCTGTGCACAGAAAAGGAGCAAAGGGGCTTGGGCACAGAGCAGGCAGACAACAGATTAGATAAATGGGGATTGGTGTTCACCAGAGGACTGAGAGATCCCAGGTGTGCAGAGGGTGAGAGCAGAGGGAGATTTGGAGAAGATAAGAAGGGCTAGGCCAGGGTGAGGCAGTTGTAATTTCCCCAGAAGAAGTGAAGAGGTGCATGGGGAGGTGTGCAGCCTGTGAACCTCAAGAGGAGAAGGGGGAAATTGGGAAGCAGAGGCAGAGGCAAAGAGGCAGTGACGCAGAGGCATGTGTGAGTTGAAAGCAGTCCAGAGCAGCAAGGCAGGGACAGGAGGGCTAGGAGAGAGAACTCGGAGGGAGTTATCAGCAAAGGAGGTATGTGTGCAGGGGACAAGCCTCAGGAACTCAGCTGCAGATGGCAGGTGGTGGCTAGGAAGGCCAGGTTGGGCGCCCCACCACCCTGGGACCAAGTAGAAGGGAGAAGAGGCAAGGGATTCTGGGGCACAGGCCTGGCCCATTCTCTGCGCGCAGCGCTGGGCTTTAGGGTGTAGACCTGAGGGGTAACGAATGCCATCCTTGGTTGGGGCACTACTGGGGCGTAATCATGTGGTCCTGTTACATTGACATTTCTGCCTTGATTGCTTTCCCGAAGAGTTTGTTGCTACCCAGGTCTCCGAAGCTGCATGGTTCAGGGAATGGGAGACTGGTGAGGACAGCAGGGGGAGGCCCAAGTGCCAATGGACTGTCCAGTAAGCAGCGCTGGGCTCCTTAGCCACGCCCACCACGAGAACAACACCCTGGACTTGAGCAAGTAGGACACAGTCCTCGAAAACCCCTTAGCACCTTCCAAGCCACTGTGTATTGGGTGCGCTCACGTGTGCGTGTGTGTGCCCCTGCTTGCCTACATGCGTGTGTTCCTGATGCTGTACAAGAGTGTGCTTCCTAAGCCTAAGTCTGCATATGTGCAAATAGGTATGTGGATGTAGATCCAGGAGGACCCGGCACAGTGTGTTATAGTGAGCATGTGGGGGTGGCGGGGAGGAAGAGAGAGAAAGAGAGAGAGAGAGAGTCGGCTCGCCTGTGAGGAATTTTTTGTTCCTGTGCGGTTGCAGGCGTGTGTCAGGTATGAGGTTGGACAGAGGGAGTTCAAAGTGTTTACACGTTACTTGTTTTTTGACGTTCCCGGAAACCAATCATATGGCGAAGGCTCCCCTCTTGTGCTGTCCTCTACACAAAGGTCTCCGTACTTGATGCCAAGCTGCCTCTGCTCTTGGAGATCTGCATGACAGTGATGATGCTGCCTATGAATATCATTGCTGGGTGCTAGTGTGCCTTGGTCACGGCAGGGAAGGGTCAGATATCCCTTTCCCTGGTGTCTTAGCAGAGCTTCCTGAAGGAGCCTAAAACATATGGCTGTGAGACACGGGCACCAGGATTGCCAGCTCCTGCCTCTAGCCAGTATAATCCTTGGCTGCTCAATAGCAGGAAGTAGCAGGCAGGGATCTGGGCCAGAGAGGCCAAGGCAAGCGGGAAGACAAGAGTTAAGCAGACACTAGCGCAGAAAGGAGATGCCCAGATTCGCTGACCTGCTAACCTTGTATCTCCCTTATGCTCTGAGCAAGAGAGATGAGGTTGATTGTGAGAGAGGTGGCGGATCCATACACCAGCCACTTCCAGGACTGGCAAGGGCAGAGGCGGTGGGGAGCTGTGTCACACGGGTTCAACCAGGATGTGGGAAGATGGAGCAGGAGGGGAGGTGGAAAGTGTATTTGCCTAGGACCCTGGCCCAAGCCGTTCCCAGCAGTATGGTCAGGGGAGGGATGTGCGGCTCTACACATCCTGTGCATCCCCGAAGGCCTGTGAGAACTAGTGAGAACTTACAGCAAACCCCCAAGGGGCCCTGTGCCCTTTTTGCTATGGCAACTCCAGTTGGAACACTGGCTCAAGTCAGCAGGAGGCGCCTAGTACCTGGCCATGTCACAGAGCTCCAAACCATATGGGCACTGCCCAGAGGCTTCCCAGCACCCCAGGTGCAAATGCACTGTTAGTGAGGCACCAGGAGGCCCTGCTGGCCTGTGAGCACCAACTGCCTACCTCTAAGCAGCCTCACTACCCCTCCCTTAAGGCTGTTCCTGTTGGAATGCAAATGAAAGCACACATCAACAAAGTGGGCAAGGAATGGAGAAACAAAACATCCGGCCACCCCCTGGAGGCTTTTCTGCATAGTGGGTCGCATATGTGCAGTCCTTCCTGCTCAGAAAAACACAGGGCTGTTGCCTAGCAAGCCAGGCAAGGTCTTCAGGTGGTCTTGGCCAAGGGGGCAGAGGCCGTTTCCAGACCAATCGGATGTCAGTCATAAAACCAGAAGGCAGGAAAGGAGTGCCGCTTCCCTCCTACCTTTGTCACAAACCTCCTGTGCACAGAAAAGAAGCAGAGGGGCTTGGGCACAGAGCAGGCAGACAACAGATTAGATAAATGGGGATTGGTGTTCACCAGAGGACTGAGAGATCCCAGGTGTGCAGAGGGTGAGAGCAGGGGGAGATTTGGAGAAGATAAAAAGGGCTAGGCCAGGGTGAGGCAGTTGTAATTTCCCCAGAAGAAGTGAAGAGGTGCATGGGGAGGTGTGCAGCCTGTGAACCTCAAGAGGAGGAGGGGGAAATTGGGAAGCAGAGGCAGAGGCAAAGAGGCAGTGAGGCAGAGGCATGTATGAGTTGAAAGCAGTCCAGAGCAGCAAGGCAGGGACAGGAGGGCTAGGAGAGAGAACTCGGAGGGAGTTATCAGCAAAGGAGGTATGTGTGCAGGGGACAAGCCTCAGGAACTCAGCTGCAGATGGCAGGTGGAGGCTAGGAAGGCCAGGTTGGGCGCCCCACCACCCTGGGACCAAGTAGAAGGGAGAAGAGGCAAGGGATTCTGGGGCACAGGCCTGCCCCATTCTTTGCCCGTAGTGCTGTGCTTTAGGGTGTAGACCTGAGGAGTAATGAATGCCATCCTTGGTTGGGGCACTACTGGGTCGTAATCATGTGGTCCTGTTACATTGACATTTCTGCCTTGATTGCTTTCCCGAAGAGTTTGTTGCTACCCAGGTCTCCGAAGCTGCATGGTTCAGGGAATGGGAGACTGGTGAGGACAGCAGGGGGAGGCCCAAGTGCCAATGGACTGTCCAGTAAGCAGCGCTGGGCTCCTTAGCCACGCCCACCACGAGAACAACACCCTGGACTTGAGCAAGTAGGACACAGTCCTCGAAAACCCCTTAGCACCTTCCAAGCCACTGTGTACTGGGTGCGCTCACGTGTGCGTGTGTGTGCCCCTGCTTGCCTACATGCGTGCGTTCCTGATGCTGTACAAGAGTGTGCTTCCTAAGCCTAAGTCTGCATATGTGCAAATAGGTATGTGGATGTAGATCCAGGAGGACCCGGCACAGTGTGTTATAGTGAGCATGTGGGGGTGGCGGGGAGGAAGAGAGAGAAAGAGAGAGAGAGAGAGTCGGCTCGCCTGTGAGGAATTTTTTGTTCATGTGCGGTTGCAGGAGTGTGTCAGGTATGAGGTTGGACAGAGGGAGTTCAAAGTGTTTACACGTTACTTGTTTTTTGAAGTTCCCGGAAACCAATCATATGGCGAAGGCTCCCCTCTTGTGCTGTCCTCTACACAAAGGTCTCCGTACTTGATGCCAAGCTGCCTCTGCTCTTGGAGATCTGCATCACAATGATGATGCTGCCTATGAATATCATTGCTGGGTGCTAGTGTGCCTTGGTCACGGCAGGGAAGGGTCAGATATCCCTTTCCCTGGTGTCTTAGCAGAGCTTCCTGAAGGAGCCTAAAACATATGGCTGTGAGCCACGGGCACCAGGATTGCCAGCTCCTGCCTCTAGCCAGTATAATCCTTGGCTGCTCAATAGCAGGAAGTAGCAGGCAGGGATCTGGGCCAGAGAGGCCAAGGCAAGCGGGAAGACAAGAGTTAAGCAGACACTAGCGCAGAAAGGAGATGCCCAGATTCGCTGACCTGCTAACCTTGTATCTCCCTTATGCTCTGAGCAAGAGAGATGAGGTTGATTGTGAGAGAGGTGGCGGATCCATACACCAGCCACTTCCAGGACTGGCAAGGGCAGAGGCGTTGGGGAGCTGTGTCACACGGGTTCAACCAGGATGTGGGAAGATGGAGCAGGAGGGGAGGTGGAAAGTGTATTTGCCTAGGACCCTGGCCCAAGCCATTCCCAGCAGAATGGTCAGGGGAGGGATGTGCGGCTCTACACATCCTGTGCATCCCCGAAGGCCTGTGAGAACTAGTGAGAACTTACAGCAAACCCCCAAGGTGCCCTGTGCCCTTTTTGCTATGGCAACTCCAGTTGGAACACTGGCTCAAGTCATCAGGAGGCGCCTAGTACCTGGCCATGTCACAGAGCTCCAAACCATATGGGCACTGCCCAGAGGCTTCCCAGCACCCCAGGTGCAAATGCACTGTTAGTGAGGCACCAGGAGGCCCTGCTGGCCTGTGAGCACCAACTGCCTACCTCTAAGCAGCCTCACTACCCCTCCCTTAAGGCTGTTCCTGTTGGAATGCAAATGAAAGCACACATCAACAAAGTGGGCAAGGAATGGAGAAACAAAACATCCGGCCACCCCCTGGAGGCTTTTCTGCATAGTGGGTCGCATATGTGCAGTCCTTCCTGCTCAGAAAAACACAGGGCTGCTGCCTAGCAAGCCAGGCAAGGTCTTCAGGTGGTCTTGGCCAAGGGGGCAGAGGCCGTTTCCAGACCAATCGGATGTCAGTCATAAAACCAGAAGGCAGGAAAGGAGTGCCGCTTCCCTCCTACCTTTGTCACAAACCTCCTGTGCACAGAAAAGGAGCAGAGGGGCTTGGGCACAGAGCAGGCAGACAACAGATTAGATAAATGGGGATTGGTGTTCACCAGAGGACTGAGAGATCCCAGGTGTGCAGAGGGTGAGAGCAGAGGGAGATTTGGAGAAGATAAGAAGGGCTAGGCCAGGGTGAGGCAGTTGTAATTTCCCCAGAAGAAGTGAAGAGGTGCATGGGGAGGTGTGCAGCCTGTGAACCTCAAGAGGAGGAGGGGGAAATTGGGAAGCAGAGGCAGAGGCAAAGAGGCAGTGACGCAGAGGCATGTGTGAGTTGAAAGCAGTCCAGAGCAGCAAGGCAGGGACAGGAGGGCTAGGAGAGAGAACTCGGAGGGAGTTATCAGCAAAGGAGGTATGTGTGCAGGGGACAAGCCTCAGGAACTCAGCTGCAGATGGCAGGTGGTGGCTAGGAAGGCCAGGTTGGGCGCCCCACCACCCTGGGACCAAGTACAAGGGAGAAGAGGCAAGGGATTCTGGGGCACAGGCCTGCCCCATTCTCTGCAGCAGCGCTGTGCTTTAGGGTGTAGACCTGAGGGGTAACGAATGCCATCCTTGGTTGGGGCACTACTGGGGCGTAATCATGTGGTCCTGTTACATTGACATTTCTGCCTTGATTGCTTTCCCGAAGAGTTTGTTGCTACCCAGGTCTCCGAAGCTGCATGGTTCAGGGAATGGGAGACTGGTGAGGACAGCAGGGGGAGGCCCAAGTGCCAATGGACTGTCCAGTAAGCAGCGCTGGGCTCCTTAGCCACGCCCACCACGAGAACAACACCCTGGACTTGAGCAAGTAGGACACAGTCCTCGAAAACCCCTTAGCACCTTCCAAGCCACTGTGTACTGGGTGCGCTCACGTGTGCGTGTGTGTGCCCCTGCTTGCCTACATGCGTGTGTTCCTGATGCTGTACAAGAGTGTGCTTCCTAAGCCTAAGTCTGCATATGTGCAAATAGGTATGTGGATGTAGATCCAGGAGGACCCGGCACAGTGTGTTATAGTGAGCATGTGGGGGTGGCGGGGAGGAAGAGAGAGAAAGAGAGAGAGAGAGAGTCGGCTCGCCTGT
Source organism: Perognathus longimembris pacificus (assembly GCF_023159225.1). Lineage (NCBI taxonomy): Eukaryota > Metazoa > Chordata > Mammalia > Rodentia > Heteromyidae > Perognathus > Perognathus longimembris. The sequence continues at coordinate 40,511 of NW_025961427.1, forward strand.
GAGGAATTTTTTGTTCATGTGCGGTTGCAGGAGTGTGTCAGGTATGAGGTTGGACAGAGGGAGTTCAAAGTGTTTACACGTTACTTGTTTTGAAGTTCCCGGAAACCAATCATATGGCGAAGGCTCCCCTCTTGTGCTGTCCGCTACACAAAGGTCTCCGTACTTGATGCCAAGCTGCCTCTGCTCTTGGAGATCTGCATGACAGTGATGATGCTGCCTATGAATATCATTGCTGGGTGCTAGTGTGCCTTGGTCACGGCAGGGAAGGGTCAGATATCCCTTTCCCTGGTGTCTTAGCAGAGCTTCCTGAAGGAGCCTAAAACATATGGCTGTGAGCCACGGGCACCAGGATTGCCAGCTCCTGCCTCTAGCCAGTATAATCCTTGGCTGCTCAATAGCAGGAAGTAGCAGGCAGGGATCTGGGCCAGAGAGGCCAAGGCAAGCGGGAAGACAAGAGTTAAGCAGACACTAGCGCAGAAAGGAGATGCCCAGATTCGCTGACCTGCTAACCTTGTATCTCCCTTATGCTCTGAGCAAGAGAGATGAGGTTGATTGTGAGAGAGGTGGCGGATCCATACACCAGCCACTTCCAGGACTGGCAAGGGCAGAGGCGGTGGGGAGCTGTGTCACACGGGTTCAACCAGGATGTGGGAAGATGGAGCAGGAGGGGAGGTGGAAAGTGTATTTGCCTAGGACCCTGGCCCAAGCCGTTCCCAGCAGAATGGTCAGGGGAGGGATGTGCGGCTCTACACATCCTGTGCATCCCCGAAGGCCTGTGAGAACTAGTGAGAACTTACAGCAAACCCCCAAGGGGCCCTGTGCCCTTTTTGCTATGGCAACTCCAGTTGGAACACTGGCTCAAGTCAGCAGGAGGCGCCTAGTACCTGGCCATGTCACAGAGCTCCAAACCATATGGGCACTGCCCAGAGGCTTCCCAGCACCCCAGGTGCAAATGCACTGTTAGTGAGGCACCAGGAGGCCCTGCTGGCCTGTGAGCACCAACTGCCTACCTCTAAGCAGCCTCACTACCCCTCCCTTAAGGCTGTTCCTGTTGGAATGCAAATGAAAGCACACATCAACAAAGTGGGCAAGGAATGGAGAAACAAAACATCCGGCCACCCCCTGGAGGCTTTTCTGCATAGTGGGTCGCATATGTGCAGTCCTTCCTGCTCAGAAAAACACAGGGCTGCTGCCTAGCAAGCCAGGCAAGGTCTTCAGGTGGTCTTGGCCAAGGGGGCAGAGGCCGTTTCCAGACCAATCGGATGTCAGTCATAAAACCAGAAGGCAGGAAAGGAGTGCCGCTTCCCTCCTACCTTTGTCACAAACCTCCTGTGCACAGAAAAGGAGCAGAGGGGCTTGGGCACAGAGCAGGCAGACAACAGATTAGATAAATGGGGATTGGTGTTCACCAGAGGACTGAGAGATCCCAGGTGTGCAGAGGGTGAGAGCAGAGGGAGATTTGGAGAAGATAAGAAGGGCTAGGCCAGGGTGAGGCAGTTGTAATTTCCCCAGAAGAAGTGAAGAGGTGCATGGGGAGGTGTGCAGCCTGTGAACCTCAAGAGGAGGAGGGGGAAATTGGGAAGCAGAGGCAGAGGCAAAGAGGCAGTGACGCAGAGGCATGTGTGAGTTGAAAGCAGTCCAGAGCAGCAAGGCAGGGACAGGAGGGCTAGGAGAGAGAACTCGGAGGGAGTTATCAGCAAAGGAGGTATGTGTGCAGGGGACAAGCCTCAGGAACTCAGCTGCAGATGGCAGGTGGTGGCTAGGAAGGCCAGGTTGGGCGCCCCACCACCCTGGGACCAAGTAGAAGGGAGAAGAGGCAAGGGATTCTGGGGCACAGGCCTGCCCCATTCTCTGCGCGCAGCGCTGGGCTTTAGGGTGTAGACCTGAGGGGTAACGAATGCCATCCTTGGTTGGGGCACTACTGGGGCGTAATCATGTGGTCCTGTTACATTGACATTTCTGCCTTGATTGCTTTCCCGAAGAGTTTGTTGCTACCCAGGTCTCCGAAGCTGCATGGTTCAGGGAATGGGAGACTGGTGAGGACAGCAGGGGGAGGCCCAAGTGCCAATGGACTGTCCAGTAAGCAGCGCTGGGCTCCTTAGCCACGCCCACCACGAGAACAACACCCTGGACTTGAGCAAGTAGGACACAGTCCTCGAAAACCCCTTAGCACCTTCCAAGCCACTGTGTACTGGGTGCGCTCACGTGTGCGTGTGTGTGCCCCTGCTTGCCTACATGCGTGCGTTCCTGATGCTGTACAAGAGTGTGCTTCCTAAGCCTAAGTCTGCATATGTGCAAATAGGTATGTGGATGTAGATCCAGGAGGACCCGGCACAGTGTGTTATAGTGAGCATGTGGGGGTGGCGGGGAGGAAGAGAGAGAAAGAGAGAGAGAGAGAGAGTCGGCTCGCCTGTGAGGAATTTTTTGTTCATGTGCGGTTGCAGGAGTGTGTCAGGTATGAGGTTGGACAGAGGGAGTTCAAAGTGTTTACACGTTACTTGTTTTTTGAAGTTCCCGGAAACCAATCATATGGCGAAGGCTCCCCTCTTGTGCTGTCCTCTACACAAAGGTCTCCGTACTTGATGCCAAGCTGCCTCTGCTCTTGGAGATCTGCATGACAGTGATGATGCTGCCTATGAATATCATTGCTGGGTGCTAGTGTGCCTTGGTCACGGCAGGGAAGGGTCAGATATCCCTTTCCCTGGTGTCTTAGCAGAGCTTCCTGAAGGAGCCTAAAACATATGGCTGTGAGCCACGGGCACCAGGATTGCCAGCTCCTGCCTCTAGCCAGTATAATCCTTGGCTGCTCAATAGCAGGAAGTAGCAGGCAGGGATCTGGGCCAGAGAGGCCAAGGCAAGCGGGAAGACAAGAGTTAAGCAGACACTAGCGCAGAAAGGAGATGCCCAGATTCGCTGACCTGCTAACCTTGTATCTCCCTTATGCTCTGAGCAAGAGAGATGAGGTTGATTGTGAGAGAGGTGGCGGATCCATACACCAGCCACTTCCAGGACTGGCAAGGGCAGAGGCGGTGGGGAGCTGTGTCACACGGGTTCAACCAGGATGTGGGAAGATGGAGCAGGAGGGGAGGTGGAAAGTGTATTTGCCTAGGACCCTGGCCCAAGCCGTTCCCAGCAGAATGGTCAGGGGAGGGATGTGCGGCTCTACACATCCTGTGCATCCCCGAAGGCCTGTGAGAACTAGTGAGAACTTACAGCAAACCCCCAAGGGGCCCTGTGCCCTTTTTGCTATGGCAACTCCAGTTGGAACACTGGCTCAAGTCAGCAGGAGGCGCCTAGTACCTGGCCATGTCACAGAGCTCCAAACCATATGGGCACTGCCCAGAGGCTTCCCAGCACCCCAGGTGCAAATGCACTGTTAGTGAGGCACCAGGAGGCCCTGCTGGCCTGTGAGCACCAACTGCCTACCTCTAAGCAGCCTCACTACCCCTCCCTTAAGGCTGTTCCTGTTGGAATGCAAATGAAAGCACACATCAACAAAGTGGGCAAGGAATGGAGAAACAAAACATCCGGCCACCCCCTGGAGGCTTTTCTGCATAGTGGGTCGCATATGTGCAGTCCTTCCTGCTCAGAAAAACACAGGGCTGCTGCCTAGCAAGCCAGGCAAGGTCTTCAGGTGGTCTTGGCCAAGGGGGCAGAGGCCGTTTCCAGACCAATCGGATGTCAGTCATAAAACCAGAAGGCAGGAAAGGAGTGCCGCTTCCCTCCTACCTTTGTCACAAACCTCCTGTGCACAGAAAAGGAGCAGAGGGGCTTGGGCACAGAGCAGGCAGACAACAGATTAGATAAATGGGGATTGGTGTTCACCAGAGGACTGAGAGATCCCAGGTGTGCAGAGGGTGAGAGCAGAGGGAGATTTGGAGAAGATAAGAAGGGCTAGGCCAGGGTGAGGCAGTTGTAATTTCCCCAGAAGAAGTGAAGAGGTGCATGGGGAGGTGTGCAGCCTGTGAACCTCAAGAGGAGGAGGGGGAAATTGGGAAGCAGAGGCAGAGGCAAAGAGGCAGTGACGCAGAGGCATGTGTGAGTTGAAAGCAGTCCAGAGCAGCAAGGCAGGGACAGGAGGGCTAGGAGAGAGAACTCGGAGGGAGTTATCAGCAAAGGAGGTATGTGTGCAGGGGACAAGCCTCAGGAACTCAGCTGCAGATGGCAGGTGGAGGCTAGGAAGGCCAGGTTGGGCGCCCCACCACCCTGGGACCAAGTAGAAGGGAGAAGAGGCAAGGGATTCTGGGGCACAGGCCTGCCCCATTCTTTGCCCGCAGTGCTGTGCTTTAGGGTGTAGACCTGAGGAGTAATGAATGCCATCCTTGGTTGGGGCACTACTGGGTCGTAATCATGTGGTCCTGTTACATTGACATTTCTGCCTTGATTGCTTTCCCGAAGAGTTTGTTGCTACCCAGGTCTCCGAAGCTGCATGGTTCAGGGAATGGGAGACTGGTGAGGACAGCAGGGGGAGGCCCAAGTGCCAATGGACTGTCCAGTAAGCAGCGCTGGGCTCCTTAGCCACGCCCACCACGAGAACAACACCCTGGACTTGAGCAAGTAGGACACAGTCCTCGAAAACCCCTTAGCACCTTCCAAGCCACTGTGTACTGGGTGCGCTCACGTGTGCGTGTGTGTGCCCCTGCTTGCCTACATGCGTGCGTTCCTGATGCTGTACAAGAGTGTGCTTCCTAAGCCTAAGTCTGCATATGTGCAAATAGGTATGTGGATGTAGATCCAGGAGGACCCGGCACAGTGTGTTATAGTGAGCATGTGGGGGTGGCGGGGAGGAAGAGAGAGAAAGGGAGAGAGAGAGAGTCGGCTCGTCTGTGAGGAATTTTTTGTTCATGTGCGGTTGCAGGAGTGTGTCAGGTATGAGGTTGGACAGAGGGAGTTCAAAGTGTTTACACGTTACTTGTTTTTTGAAGTTCCCGGAAACCAATCATATGGCGAAGGCTCCCCTCTTGTGCTGTCCGCTACACAAAGGTCTCCGTACTTGATGCCAAGCTGCCTCTGCTCTTGGAGATCTGCATCACAATGATGATGCTGCCTATGAATATCATTGCTGGGTGCTAGTGTGCCTTGGTCACGGCAGGGAAGGGTCAGATATCCCTTTCCCTGGTGTCTTAGCAGAGCTTCCTGAAGGAGCCTAAAACATATGGCTGTGAGCCACGGGCACCAGGATTGCCAGCTCCTGCCTCTAGCCAGTATAATCCTTGGCTGCTCAATAGCAGGAAGTAGCAGGCAGGGATCTGGGCCAGAGAGGCCAAGGCAAGCGGGAAGACAAGAGTTAAGCAGACACTAGCGCAGAAAGGAGATGCCCAGATTCGCTGACCTGCTAACCTTGTATCTCCCTTATGCTCTGAGCAAGAGAGATGAGGTTGATTGTGAGAGAGGTGGCGGATCCATACACCAGCCACTTCCAGGACTGGCAAGGGCAGAGGCGTTGGGGAGCTGTGTCACACGGGTTCAACCAGGATGTGGGAAGATGGAGCAGGAGGGGAGGTGGAAAGTGTATTTGCCTAGGACCCTGGCCCAAGCCATTCCCAGCAGAATGGTCAGGGGAGGGATGTGCGGCTCTACACATCCTGTGCATCCCCGAAGGCCTGTGAGAACTAGTGAGAACTTACAGCAAACCCCCAAGGTGCCCTGTGCCCTTTTTGCTATGGCAACTCCAGTTGGAACACTGGCTCAAGTCATCAGGAGGCGCCTAGTACCTGGCCATGTCACAGAGCTCCAAACCATATGGGCACTGCCCAGAGGCTTCCCAGCACCCCAGGTGCAAATGCACTGTTAGTGAGGCACCAGGAGGCCCTGCTGGCCTGTGAGCACCAACTGCCTACCTCTAAGCAGCCTCACTACCCCTCCCTTAAGGCTGTTCCTGTTGGAATGCAAATGAAAGCACACATCAACAAAGTGGGCAAGGAATGGAGAAACAAAACATCCGGCCACCCCCTGGAGGCTTTTCTGCATAGTGGGTCGCATATGTGCAGTCCTTCCTGCTCAGAAAAACACAGGGCTGCTGCCTAGCAAGCCAGGCAAGGTCTTCAGGTGGTCTTGGCCAAGGGGGCAGAGGCCGTTTCCAGACCAATCGGATGTCAGTCATAAAACCAGAAGGCAGGAAAGGAGTGCCGCTTCCCTCCTACCTTTCTCACAAACCTCCTGTGCACAGAAAAGGAGCAGAGGGGCTTGGGCACAGAGCAGGCAGACAACAGATTAGATAAATGGGGATTGGTGTTCACCAGAGGACTGAGAGATCCCAGGTGTGCAGAGGGTGAGAGCAGAGGGAGATTTGGAGAAGATAAGAAGGGCTAGGCCAGGGTGAGGCAGTTGTAATTTCCCCAGAAGAAGTGAAGAGGTGCATGGGGAGGTGTGCAGCCTGTGAACCTCAAGAGGAGGAGGGGGAAATTGGGAAGCAGAGGCAGAGGCAAAGAGGCAGTGACGCAGAGGCATGTGTGAGTTGAAAGCAGTCCAGAGCAGCAAGGCAGGGACAGGAGGGCTAGGAGAGAGAACTCGGAGGGAGTTATCAGCAAAGGAGGTATGTGTGCAGGGGACAAGCCTCAGGAACTCAGCTGCAGATGGCAGGTGGTGGCTAGGAAGGCCAGGTTGGGCGCCCCACCACCCTGGGACCAAGTACAAGGGAGAAGAGGCAAGGGATTCTGGGGCACAGGCCTGCCCCATTCTCTGCGCGCAGCGCTGTGCTTTAGGGTGTAGACCTGAGGGGTAACGAATGCCATCCTTGGTTGGGGCACTACTGGGGCGTAATCATGTGGTCCTGTTACATTGACATTTCTGCCTTGATTGCTTTCCCGAAGAGTTTGTTGCTACCCAGGTCTCCGAAGCTGCATGGTTCAGGGAATGGGAGACTGGTGAGGACAGCAGGGGGAGGCCCAAGTGCCAATGGACTGTCCAGTAAGCAGCGCTGGGCTCCTTAGCCACGCCCACCACGAGAACAACACCCTGGACTTGAGCAAGTAGGACACAGTCCTCGAAAACCCCTTAGCACCTTCCAAGCCACTGTGTACTGGGTGCGGTCACGTGTGCGTGTGTGTGCCCCTGCTTGCCTACATGCGTGTGTTCCTGATGCTGTACAAGAGTGTGCTTCCTAAGCCTAAGTCTGCATATGTGCAAATAGGTATGTGGATGTAGATCCAGGAGGACCCGGCACAGTGTGTTATAGTGAGCATGTGGGGGTGGCGGGGAGGAAGAGAGAGAAAGAGAGAGAGAGAGAGTCGGCTCGCCTGTGAGGAATTTTTTGTTCATGTGCGGTTGCAGGAGTGTGTCAGGTATGAGGTTGGACAGAGGGAGTTCAAAGTGTTTACACGTTACTTGATTTTGAAGTTCCCGGAAACCAATCATATGGCGAAGGCTCCCCTCTTGTGCTGTCCGCTACACAAAGGTCTCCGTACTTGATGCCAAGCTGCCTCTGCTCTTGGAGATCTGCATGACAGTGATGATGCTGCCTATGAATATCATTGCTGGGTGCTAGTGTGCCTTGGTCACGGCAGGGAAGGGTCAGATATCCCTTTCCCTGGTGTCTTAGCAGAGCTTCCTGAAGGAGCCTAAAACATATGGCTGTGAGCCACGGGCACCAGGATTGCCAGCTCCTGCCTCTAGCCAGTATAATCCTTGGCTGCTCAATAGCAGGACGTAGCAGGCAGGGATCTGGGCCAGAGAGGCCAAGGCAAGCGGGAAGACAAGAGTTAAGCAGACACTAGCGCAGAAAGGAGATGCCCAGATTCGCTGACCTGCTAACCTTGTATCTCCCTTATGCTCTGAGCAAGAGAGATGAGGTTGATTGTGAGAGAGGTGGCGGATCCATACACCAGCCACTTCCAGGACTGGCAAGGGCAGAGGCGGTGGGGAGCTGTGTCACACGGGTTCAACCAGGATGTGGGAAGATGGAGCAGGAGGGGAGGTGGAAAGTGTATTTGCCTAGGACCCTGGCCCAAGCCGTTCCCAGCAGAATGGTCAGGGGAGGGATGTGCGGCTCTACACATCCTGTGCATCCCCGAAGGCCTGTGAGAACTAGTGAGAACTTACAGCAAACCCCCAAGGGGCCCTGTGCCCTTTTTGCTATGGCAACTCCAGTTGGAACACTGGCTCAAGTCAGCAGGAGGCGCCTAGTACCTGGCCATGTCACAGAGCTCCAAACCATATGGGCACTGCCCAGAGGCTTCCCAGCACCCCAGGTGCAAATGCACTGTTAGTGAGGCACCAGGAGGCCCTGCTGGCCTGTGAGCACCAACTGCCTACCTCTAAGCAGCCTCACTAACCCTCCCTTAAGGCTGTTCCTGTTGGAATGCAAATGAAAGCACACATCAACAAAGTGGGCAAGGAATGGAGAAACAAAACATCCGGCCACCCCCTGGAGGCTTTTCTGCATAGTGGGTCGCATATGTGCAGTCCTTCCTGCTCAGAAAAACACAGGGCTGCTGCCTAGCAAGCCAGGCAAGGTCTTCAGGTGGTCTTGGCCAAGGGGGCAGAGGCCGTTTCCAGACCAATCGGATGTCAGTCATAAAACCAGAAGGCAGGAAAGGAGTGCCGCTTCCCTCCTACCTTTGTCACAAACCTCCTGTGCACAGAAAAGGAGCAGAGGGGCTTGGGCACAGAGCAGGCAGACAACAGATTAGATAAATGGGGATTGGTGTTCACCAGAGGACTGAGAGATCCCAGGTGTGCAGAGGGTGAGAGCAGAGGGAGATTTGGAGAAGATAAGAAGGGCTAGGCCAGGGTGAGGCAGTTGTAATTTCCCCAGAAGAAGTGTAGAGGTGCATGGGGAGGTGTGCAGCCTGTGAACCTCAAGAGGAGGAGGGGGAAATTGGGAAGCAGAGGCAGAGGCAAAGAGGCAGTGACGCAGAGGCATGTGTGAGTTGAAAGCAGTCCAGAGCAGCAAGGCAGGGACAGGAGGGCTAGGAGAGAGAACTCGGAGGGAGTTATCAGCAAAGGAGGTATGTGTGCAGGGGACAAGCCTCAGGAACTCAGCTGCAGATGGCAGGTGGTGGCTAGGAAGGCCAGGTTGGGCGCCCCACCACCCTGGGACCAAGTACAAGGGAGAAGAGGCAAGGGATTCTGGGGCACAGCGCTGTGCTTTAGGGTGTAGACCTGAGGGGTAACGAATGCCATCCTTGGTTGGGGCACTACTGGGGCGTAATCATGTGGTCCTGTTACATTGACATTTCTGCCTTGATTGCTTTCCCGAAGAGTTTGTTGCTACCCAGGTCTCCGAAGCTGCATGGTTCAGGGAATGGGAGACTGGTGAGGACAGCAGGGGGAGGCCCAAGTGCCAATGGACTGTCCAGTAAGCAGCGCTGGGCTCCTTAGCCACGCCCACCACGAGAACAACACCCTGGACTTGAGCAAGTAGGACACAGTCCTCGAAAACCCCTTAGCACCTTCCAAGCCACTGTGTACTGGGTGCGCTCACGTGTGCGTGTGTGTGCCCCTGCTTGCCTACATGCGTGCGTTCCTGATGCTGTACAAGAGTGTGCTTCCTAAGCCTAAGTCTGCATATGTACAAATAGGTTTTGGATGTAGATCCAGGAGGACCCGGCACAGTGTGTTACAGTGAGCATGTGGGGGTGGCGGGGAGGAAGAGAGAGAAAGAGAGAGAGAGAGAGTCGGCTCGCCTGTGAGGAATTTTTTGTTCATGTGCGGTTGCAGGAGTGTGTCAGGTATGAGGTTGGACAGAGGGAGTTCAAAGTGTTTACACGTTACTTGTTTTTTGAAGTTCCCGGAAACCAATCATATGGCGAAGGCTCCCCTCTTGTGCTGTCCGCTACACAAAGGTCTCCGTACTTGATGCCAAGCTGCCTCTGCTCTTGGAGATCTGCATGACAGTGATGATGCTGCCTATGAATATCATTGCAGGGTGCTAGTGTGCCTTGGTCACGGCAGGGAAGGGTCAGATATCCCTTTCCCTGGTGTCTTAGCAGAGCTTCCTGAAGGAGCCTAAAACATATGGCTGTGAGCCACGGGCACCAGGATTGCCAGCTCCTGCCTCTAGCCAGTATAATCCTTGGCTGCTCAATAGCAGGAAGTAGCAGGCAGGGATCTGGGCCAGAGAGGCCAAGGCAAGCGGGAAGACAAGAGTTAAGCAGACACTAGCGCAGAAAGGAGATGCCCAGATTCGCTGACCTGCTAACCTTGTATCTCCCTTATGCTCTGAGCAAGAGAGATGAGGTTGATTGTGGGAGAGGTGGCGGATCCATACACCAGCCACTTCCAGGACTGGCAAGGGCAGAGGCGGTGGGGAGCTGTGTCACACGGGTTCAACCAGGATGTGGGAAGATGGAGCAGGAGGGGAGGTGGAAAGTGTATTTGCCTAGGACCCTGGCCCAAGCCGTTCCCAGCAGAATGGTCAGGGGAGGGATGTGCGGCTCTACACATCCTGTGCATCCCCGAAGGCCTGTGAGAACTAGTGAGAACTTACAGCAAACCCCCAAGGGGCCCTGTGCCCTTTTTGCTATGGCAACTCCAGTTGGAACACTGGCTCAAGTCAGCAGGAGGCGCCTAGTACCTGGCCATGTCACAGAGCTCCAAACCATATGGGCACTGCCCAGAGGCTTCCCAGCACCCCAGGTGCAAATGCACTGTTAGTGAGGCACCAGGAGGCCCTGCTGGCCTGTGAGCACCAACTGCCTACCTCTAAGCAGCCTCACTACCCCTCCCTTAAGGCTGTTCCTGTTGGAATGCAAATGAAAGCACACATCAACAAAGTGGGCAAGGAATGGAGAAACAAAACATCCGGCCACCCACTGGAGGCTTTTCTGCATAGTGGGTCGCATATGTGCAGTCCTTCTGCTCAGAAAAACAGGGCTGCTGCCTAGCAAGCCAGGCAAGGTCTTCAGGTGGTCTTGGCCAAGGGGGCAGAGCCGTTTCCAGACCAATCGGATGTCAGTCATAAAACCAGAAGGCAGGAAAGGAGTGCCGCTTCCCTCCTACCTTTGTCACAAACCTCCTGTGCACAGAAAAGGAGCAGAGGGGCTTGGGCACAGAGCAGGCAGACAACAGATTAGATAAATGGGGATTGGTGTTCACCAGAGGACTGAGAGATCCCAGGTGTGCAGAGGGTGAGAGCAGAGGGAGATTTGGAGAAGATAAGAAGGGCTAGGCCAGGTGAGGCAGTTGTAATTTCCCCAGAAGAAGTGAAGAGGTGCATGGGGAGGTGTGCAGCCTGTGAACCTCAAGAGGAGGAGGGGGAAATTGGGAAGCAGAGGCAGAGGCAAAGAGGCAGTGACGCAGAGGCATGTGTGAGTTGAAAGCAGTCCAGAGCAGCAAGGCAGGGACAGGAGGGCTAGGAGAGAGAACTCGGAGGGAGTTATCAGCAAAGGAGGTATGTGTGCAGGGGACAAGCCACAGGAACTCAGCTGCAGATGGCAGGTGGTGGCTAGGAAGGCCAGGTTGGGCGCCCCACCACCCTGGGACCAAGTAGAAGGGAGAAGAGGCAAGGGATTCTGGGGCACAGGCCTGCCCCATTCTCTGCGCGCAGCGCTGGGCTTTAGGGTGTAGACCTGAGGGGTAACGAATGCCATCCTTGGTTGGGGCACTACTGGGGCGTAATCATGTGGTCCTGTTACATTGACATTTCTGCCTTGATTGCTTTCCCGAAGAGTTTGTTGCTACCCAGGTCTCCGAAGCTGCATGGTTCAGGGAATGGGAGACTGGTGAGGACAGCAGGGGGAGGCCCAAGTGCCAATGGACTGTCCAGTAAGCAGCGCTGGGCTCCTTAGCCACGCCCACCACGAGAACAACACCCTGGACTTGAGCAAGTAGGACACAGTCTCGAAAAACCCCTTAGCAGCTTCCAAGCCACTGTGTACTGGGTGCGCTCACGTGTGCGTGTGTGTGCCCCTGCTTGCCTACATGCGTGTGTTCCTGATGCTGTACAGGAGTGTGCTTCCTAAGCCTAAGTCTGCATATGTGCAAATAGGTATGTGGATGTAGATCCAGGAGGACCCGGCACAGTGTGTTATAGTGAGCATGTGGGGGTGGCGGGGAGGAAGAGAGAGAAAGAGAGAGAGAGAGTCGGCTCACCTGTGAGGAATTTTTTGTTCATGTGCGGTTGCATGAGTGTGTCAGGTATGAGGTTGGACAGAGGGAGTTCAAAGTGTTTACACGTTACTTGTTTTTGGAAGTTCCCGGAAACCAATCATATGGCGAATGCTCCCTCTTGTGCGGTCCTCTACACAAAGGTCTCCGTACTTGATGCCAAGCTGCCTCTGCTCTTGGAGATCTGCATGACAGTAATGATGCTGCCTATGAGTATCATTGCTGGGTGCTAGTGTGCCTTGGTCACGGCAGGGAAGGGTCAGATATCCCTTTCCCTGGTGTCTTAGCAGAGCTTCCTGAAGGAGCCTAAAACATATGGCTGTGAGCCACGGGCACCAGGATTGCCAGATCCTGCCTCTAGCCAGTATAATCCTTGGCTGCTCAATAGCAGGAAGTAGCAGGCAGGGATCTGGGCCAGAGAGGCCAAGGCAAGCGGGAAGACAAGAGTTAAGCAGACACTAGCGCAGAAAGGAGATGCCAGATTCGCTGACCTGCTAACCTTGTATCTCCCTTATGCTCTGAGCAAGAGAGATGAGGTTGATTGTGAGAGAGGTGGCGGATCCATACACCAGCCACTTCCAGGACTGGCAAGGGCAGAGGCGGTGGGGAGCTGTGTCACACGGGTTCAACCAGGATGTGGGAAGATGGAGCAGGAGGGGAGGTGGAAAGTGTATTTGCCTAGGACCCTGGCCCAAGCCGTTCCCAGCAGAATGGTCAGGGGAGGGATGTGCGGCTCTACACATCCTGTGCATCCCCGAAGGCCTGTGAGAACTAGTGAGAACTTACAGCAAACCCCCAAGGGGCCCTGTGCCCTTTTGCTATGGCAACTCCAGTTGGAACACTGGCTCAAGTCAGCAGGAGGCGCCTAGTACCTGCCATGTCACAGAGCTCCAAACCATATGGGCACTGCCCAGAGGCTTCCCAGCACCCCAGGTGCAAATGCACTGTTAGTGAGGCACCAGGAGTCCCTGCTGGCCTGTGAGCACCAACTGCCTACCTCTAAGCAGCCTCACTACCCCTCCCTTAAGGCTGTTCCTGTTGGAATGCAAATGAAAGCACACATCAACAAAGTGGGCAAGGAATGGAGAAACAAAACATCCGGCCACCCCCTGGAGGCTTTTCTGCATAGTGGGTCGCATATGTGCAGTCCTTCCTGCTCAGAAAAACACAGGGCTGCTGCCTAGCAAGCCAGGCAAGGTCTTCAGGTGGTCTTGGCCAAGGGGGCAGAGGCCGTTTCCAGACCAATCGGATGTCAGTCATAAAACCAGAAGGCAGGAAAGGAGTGCCGCTTCCCTCCTACCTTTGTCACAAACCTCCTGTGCACAGAAAAGGAGCAGAGGGGCTTGGGCACAGAGCAGGCAGACAACAGATTAGATAAATGGGGATTGGTGTTCACCAGAGGACTGAGAGATCCCAGGTGTGCAGAGGGTGAGAGCAGAGGAGATTTGGAGAAGATAAGAAGGGCTAGGCCAGGGTGAGGCAGTTGTAATTTCCCCAGAAGAACTGAAGAGGTGCATGGGGAGGTGTGCAGCCTGTGAACCTCAAGAGGAGGAGGGGGAAAATTGGGAAGCAGAGGCAGAGGCAAAGAGGCAGTGACGCAGAGGCATGTGTGAGTTGAAAGCAGTCCAGAGCAGCAAGGCAGGGACAGGAGGGCTAGGAGAGAGAACTCGGAGGGAGTTATCAGCAAAGGAGGTATGTGTGCAGGGGACAAGCCTCAGGAACTCAGCTGCAGATGGCAGGTGGTGGCTAGGAAGGCCAGGTTGGGCGCCCCACCACCCTGGGACCAAGTAGAAGGGAGAAGAGGCAAGGGATTCTGGGGCACAGGCCTGCCCCATTCTCTGCGCGCAGCGCTGTGCTTTAGGGTGTAGACCTGAGGGGTAACGAATGCCATCCTTGGTTGGGGCACTACTGGGGCGTAATCATGTGGTCCTGTTACATTGACATTTCTGCCTTGATTGCTTTCCCGAAGAGTTTGTTGCTACCAGGGTCTCCGAAGCTGCATGGTTCAGGGAATGGGAGACTGGTGAGGACAGCAGGGGGAGGCCCAAGTGCCAATGGACTGTCCAGTAAGCAGCGCTGGGCTCCTTAGCCACGCCCACCACGAGAACAACACCCTGGACTTGAGCAAGTAGGACACAGTCCTCGAAAACCCCTTAGCACCTTCCAAGCCACTGTGTACTGGGTGCGCTCACGTGT
>NW_025961428.1:0-42552 GCF_023159225.1 Perognathus longimembris pacificus
GAACATAAAAATGACTTTTTGTTTTGACAGACCTGGGGCTTGAACTCAGGGCCTGGGCACTGAGTTTCTTTTGCTCAAGGCTGGCACTCAGCTCTACTCTGAACTATCTGGTGGTTGGAGCTAAGTGTCTTGTAGACTTTTCCTGCCCAGGCTGGCTTTGAACTGTGATCCTCAGATGTCATTTCTGAATAGCTAGGATTGTAGGCATAGGCCACCAGTACCTGACTTCCTGACTTCCTGAATTTTGCTTCTCTGTCCTCTGTCCTCCTCCTCAGGCCCCCTTCCTTCCTTCCTCCTCCTTTTTTCATCTTTCTTCTTTTTTCCCCTTCCTCCTCCTTTTTTCATCTTTCTTCTTTTTTCCCCTTTTCTTCATTGCTTTGCTTTCTGAGAGAATTCAATGATCAGCCAACCATGAAATGGGAAAGTGGACCAAATAAGGCTGGATAATTTGAGCCAAACAGAGGTATTATAATCTATTAAAAATATTTAGCCAAACACACTGTATTCGTGACTTTATCTCGTAACCCTGCAGATTGTTGTGCTGGTGGCTTTTGTGTGTTCTTCTCTGTGGTCTTTGGGTAGATGCCAAATGTGGGGCTGCTGGATCATAAGGGAGCTCTATGTTTACCTTCTGAGAAATCTCCATACCACTTGCCAGAGTGGCTGAACAAGTTTACATTCCCACCAACGATGAAGTAGGGTTCCCTTTTGTCCACATCCCCTCCAACATTTACTATTGTTAGTTTTCTTGATATAGGTCATTCTTACTGGGGTGAGATGGAATCTCAATGTTGTTTTGATTTGCATTTCTTTTATGGCCAGAGATGTAGAGCACTTTTTCATATGACTCTTGGCCATTCTCATTTCCTCATCAGAGAAGTCTCTTTGTAAGTCTTTAGCCCACTTGTTGAGGGGGCTGTTGGTTCTTTGCGGTTTTGTTTTGGAGGAATTTAATTTTTTGTAGTTCTGCATATATTTTAGATATGAGGTCTTTGTTCATTGTATGGCTGATAAAGATCTTTTCCCAATCTGTAGGCTTTCCATTCATCTTGTGAGCTATGTCCTTTGCCCTGCAGAAGCTCAGCAATTTGATGCAATCCCATTTGCTCGTCCTTTTTTTGATTTGTATCATTTATGGCTCTTTGTTAAGGAAGGTCTGTCCTGTGCCAAGGAGCCCAAGTGTTTCTCCTACTTCTTTTAGTGCTTTCAAGGTATCTGTTATAATTTCAAGATCTTTGATCCATGTGGAATTGATTTTGGTTCAGGATGATATATAAGGATCTAGGTTTGCTTTGTTGTGGGTGTTGAACCAGTTTTTCCATCACCATTTGTTAAAGAGGCTATCTTTCTTCCATCGTATTTTTTTAGCTCCTCTATCAAAGATTAAGGGGGCTTAGTTCTGTGCTTTCACTGCTGGATCTTCAATTCTGTTCCATTGGTTTTCAGGCCTGTTCCATTGCCAATTCCAAGCTGTTTTTATAGCTATAGCTTTATAATACAGCTTGAAGTTTGGTATTGTAATTCCTGCCGCATTGTTCTTTCTGCTTAGGATTGTTTTTGCTAGTCGGGGGGTCATTTATTTTTCCATATAAATTTCTGGATTGCTTCCTCAATTTCATTAAAAAATGGTGTTGGGATATTAGTGGGTATTGCATGGAATTTGTAGATAGCTTTTGGCAATATTGCCATTTTGACTATATTAATCTTCCCAATCCAGGAGCATGGGAGGATTTTCTATTTCCTTAGGTCTTTTTTTCTTTTCAAATTTTTATTATCAAACTGATGTACAGAAAGTTAACAGTTTCATACTTTAGGCACTGGATACATTTCTTGTACAGTTTGTTACCTTGTCCCTCATACCCCTCTCCCTCCTCCCCCTTTCCCTTCCCCCCCCCCACGGAGATGTTCAGTTCACTTACACCAAACAGTTTTGCAATTATTGCTTTCGTAGTTGTTTGTCTTTTTTTACCCTGTGTCTCTCAAATTTGGTATTCCCTTTCAATTCCCTATTTCCAATATCAGTATACACGGTTTCCAATATAGGCAGATAAGATTACAGAGATAGTGTAGGTACAACCACAGGAAGGTGATACAAGAACATCATCAATAATAGAAGCTACAGATACACATAGGACGTTGAAAGTAGTTACAAGTGTTTCCATAACATGGAGTTCATTTCACTTAGCATCATCTTAAATGTTCATAAGGATATAGCTAGTGGGCCTTGTGATGCTCTGCTATGACTTGCCTAAACCTGTACTAATTAGCCGTAATTTTGTTTTTTATGCTTTTAAAGTTCTAATCATAGAGGTCTTTCACTTCTTTGGTTAAGGTTATTTCTAGGTATTTTATGTTTTTGAGACTATTGCAAAGGGAGTTGCTTTCCTGACTTCAGCCTCTGTCTTCGTGTTATTAGCATATAGAAAGACTGTTGATTTTCGAGGGTTTATTTTATATCCTGCAACTTTGCCAAAGTTTTGGATCTGCTCTAGTAGCTAGGGAGTAAAGTCTATGGTGTTCGTTAGGTATAGGATCATGTAATCTGCAAGAGAGAAAGCTTAACTTCATCTTTTCCTATTTGGATCCCCTTTTTGTTTTCTTCTTGCCTAATTGCTCTGGCTAGGAATGTTAAAGTGGAGGGGAGAGAGCAGACATCCCAATCTTGCTCCTGATTTTCAAAGGAAAGGCTTTGGCTTTACACCATTTAGAATTATGCTTGCTGTAGGTTTGTAATAAACTGCCTTTATTATATTCAGGAATGTTCCTTGGAATCCCAGTTTCTCCAGGATTTTTTATCATAAATGGGTACTGGATTTTATCGAACGCCTTTTCTGCATCCAGAGATATAACCATGTGGTTCTTTACCTTGCTCTGGTTGATGTGGTGGATTACATTAATTGACTTGCGTATATTGAACCAACTTTGCATCCCTGGATGGATCCAGTTTGAACATGGTGTATGATATTTTTGATGACCTGTTGAAGTCGATTGGACAGAATTTTGTTGAGAATTTTTGCATCTATGTTCATCAGGGAAATCGTTCTATAGTTCTGTTTTGTTGATGAGTCCCTGCCTGGTTTTGGGATGAGGGCTATACTGGCTTCATAGAATAAGTCTGGCAGTGAACGTTCTCTTTCAATTTCATTGAAGATTTTGAAAAATATTGGTGTGACTTCTGTTTTGAAAGCCTTGTAGAATTCTGCTGTGAATCCATCTGGACATGGGCTTTTCTCTGATGGGAAATCACTTATTGCTGTTTCTATTTCAAGGCTGGGTATGAGTCTGTTTAGAAGGTTTAAATCTTCATGGTTGAGTTTGGGGGTATCAATTTTTTCTATAAAATCATCCATTCCTTCCAGGTTCTTGAATTTGTTGGCACAAAGGTTTGCAAAATAGTCCCTTATTGTGTTCAGAATTTTGGTTGTTTCTGTGGTGATGTTACCTGTTTTATCTCAGATCTTGTTTATGTGGGTGTGTTGCCATCGTTTTTTGGTCAGGTTTGCTAGGAATTTGACTATCTTGTTAATATTCTCAAAGAACCAAGTCTTTGTTTTGTTGATTGTTGCGATGGTTTTTTTTTTCTCTCTCTCTAGTATATTTAATTCTGATTCTATTTTAATTATTTGCTTCCATCTATTGACTTGGGGGTATGGCTTCTTGTTCTCTTTTGAGAAGATTAAGGTGATTCCGTAAGTTGTTGAGTTGCTGTTTATCCAGATTGTTGGTGTAGGCACTCAGATATAAATTTTCGTCTGAGTACTGCCTTTGCTGTGTCCCAAAGGAGGTGGTACTTTGTGCACTCACCTTGGTTGAATGCCATAAATATTGAATTACTGGTCTAATTTCTTCAATGACCCACTGATGGTTCAGCAGTGTGTTGATTAGTCTCCATGGATTGTATCATTTTGTGTGGTGGCTGTTTGAGTTGAGCTTTAATTTTAATCTATTGTGGTCTGAGGGAAGGCAGGGAATGATTTTGATACTTCTGAATTTGTACAGATTTTCTTTGTGCCCTAAGATGTGATATATTTTGGAGAATGTTTCATGGGCTGCTGAAAAGAATGTGTATTCTGGTATTGCTTGATGGAATATTCTGTAGATGTTGGTTAAGTCTAGTTGGTCTATGCAGTTGATTAGTTCTGTGGATTCTTTGGTCAGTTTTTGGCCTGTTGGTCTGTCCAGAGGTGACAGTGGAGTGTTAAAGTCTCCAACAATCAATGTGTTTGGGACTATGAGTGATTTTAGAGTCAGTAGTGTTGGTTTGATGAAGTTGGGTTCTCCTGTATTTGGTGTGTGGATATTTAAGATGGTTATATCCTCCTGTAGGAGACATCGCTTTATTAGTATGTAGTAACCTTCTTTGTCTCTTCTTACCATTTTTCATTTGAAGTCGATTTTATCTGATGCTAGAATTCCACTCCAGCCTTCATTTGGGGGCCATTTATTGGTAGATTTTATTCCAGCCTTTCACCTTTAGAAGAAGTTTGCTTTTGCTAGATAGATGTGTCTCTTGGAGGCAGCAGAAAGACGGATCTTGATGTTTGATCCAAGTAATGAGCCTATGTCGTTTGAATGAAGAATTAAGTCCATTAATGTTGAGAGTTAGGTTTGAGAGATGATCATTTGTCCTTTCATTGTAGCTATCTTGTTAAAAGCTGTGTCTTCCCAATTCTTGATCTAATATTCTGGTTTTCTATTTAGGGTTCATTTCTCTGTCTGTATTGGGATCTTGATTATTTTCCCTGTATAGTACATCTTTGAGGATTTTCTGTAAAGCTGGTTTGGTGGAGATACATTGTTTCAGTTTTTCCTTCCTGTGGAAGACTTTTATTTGACCTTCAGCTATGAATGAGAGTTTAGCTGGGTACAGCATTCTTGGTTGATATTTATTATTATTTAGGGTTTGGCATACCTCATTCCAGGATCTCCTTGCTTTTCATGGTCTCTGCTGAGAAGTCTGGGGTAATTCTGCTTGCTTTTCCTTTATTTGTGATTACTTTCTTCTCCGTAACATCTTTAAGGATTCTTTCCTTGGACTCTACTGATCCTGTTATGATCACAATGTGTCAGTGGGATGTCCTATTCTGATCTGGTCGCTTTGGGGTTCTAAATGCTTCTTGTATCTGTATCGGCCTACCTTCCTGGATAGTTGGGAAGTTCTTGGCTAATATTCTGTTAAATAGGTTGCATATTCCATTAACTTCTTTCTCCTGGTTTTTCTCAATTCCTATTCGCCTCAAATAGTGCTTCCTGCTTGTGTCTTGGAGCTCCTGGAGTGATCTGTTTTATCGATTGGATTGGTTTTGTATTTTTGTGTGACATTTCTCCATAGATTCTAGGGAATCTTCAGCTCCTGAGATTTGATCCTCTGCTTCACCTACTTGAGACTGTAGGCTAGTTACTTGATTTTGAATCTCTTTTCCTTCAGACTGGTCTTTCCTGATGATTTCCATGTCCTTGCTAGAAGTATCTCTTAGGTCCTGCATGGACATCTTTACATTATTAATTTGGTTTTGAGTGCTGTCTCTCAAATCTTTTAGCTGGGTAGTTATCTTTTCATATGACTCTTGAAGTTCATTTATCTTTCTCTTTGTTGAGGCCATGAAATCATCTATTACTTTATGGATGGATTGATGTATGGATGGATTCAAACTTTTCATTTAACATGTTTATCAGTAGACTTTGTAGAGCATTTTGAGGGTTCTCTTCTATGTCTTTGATTGACTGCTCTGCTTCCTGCTTGTTTTGAGTGGGAGATATGACTGCATAGTTTGCCATCTTGTGTTTCTTCTGCCCATTTGGATTGGGAATGCCTATCTAAGAGCACCTGTGAGCACTGTTTAAGATCCAAAGCAGGCCTTACCAAGCACTGATGTGTAAATCTTAGAAGTTCACAATTATACACAGATACTTGGTATAACTGTATATAAAATTAGATTTGGTGTTCCTAAAAATACAATTTCAAAATAACAACCAATCCTATATTCAATAGTTAATAAGTACTGTTAAAATATTATGAGCTGGATTTCTCTATAAACTACTTTGATTCACTTGGATTGAACAGGGATATCCTCTATCCAATAACCCAGCAATGATATTCATAGGCAGCATCATCACTGTCATGCAGATCTCCTAGAGCAGAGGCAGCTTGGCATCAAGTACGGAGACCTTTGTGTAGAGGACAGCACAAGAGGGGAGCCTTCGCCATATGATTGGTTTCCGGGAACTTCAAAAAACAAGTAACGTGTAAACACTTTGAACTCCCTCTGTCCAACCTCATACCTGACACACTCATGCAACCGCACATGAACAAAAAATTCCTCACAGGCGAGCCGACTCTCTCTCTCTCTCTTTCTCTCTCTTCCTCCCCGCCACCCCCACATGCTCACTATAACACACTGTGCCGGGTCCTCCTGGATCTACATCCACATACCTATTTGCACATAGGCAGACTTAGGCTTAGGAAGCACACTCTTGTACAGCATCAGGAACACACGCATGTAGGCAAGCAGGGGCACACACACGCACACGTGAGCGCACCCAGTACACAGTGGCTTGGAAGGTGCTAAGGGGTTTTCGAGGACTGTGTCCTACTTGCTCAAGTCCAGGGTGTTGTTCTCGTGGTGGGCGTGGCTAAGGAACCCAGCGCTGCTTAGAGGACAGTCCATTGGCACTTGGGCCTCCCCTTGCTGTCCTCACCAGTCTCCCATTCCCTGAACCATCCAGCTTCGGAGACCTGGGTAGCAACAAACTCTTCGGGAAAGCAATCAAGGCAGAAATGTCAATGTAACAGGACCACATGATTACGCCCCAGTAGTGCCCCAACCAAGGATGGCATTCGTTACCCCTCAGGTCTACACCCTAAAGCACAGCGCTGCGCGCAGAGAATGGGGCAGGCCTGTGCCCCAGAATCCCTTGCCTCTTCTCCCTTCTACTTGGTCCCAGGGTGGTGGGGCGCCCAACCTGGCCTTCCTAGCCACCACCTGCCATCTGCAGCTGAGTTCCTGAGGCTTGGCCCCTGCACACATACCTCCTTTGCTGATAACTCCCTCCGAGTTCTCTCTCCTAGCCCTCCTGTCCCTGCCTTGCTGCTCTGGACTGCTTTCAACTCACACATGCCTCTGCGTCACTGCCTCTTTGCCTCTGCCTCTGCTTCCCAATTTCCCCCTCCTCCTCTTGAGGTTCACAGGCTGCACACCTCCCCATGCACCTCTTCACTTCTTCTGGGGAAATTACAACTGCCTCACCCTGGCCTAGCCCTTCTTATCTTCTCCAAATCTCCCTCTGCTCTCACCCTCTGCACACCTGGGATCTCTCAGTCCTCTGGTGAACACCAATCCCCATTTATCTAATCTGTTGTCTGCCTGCTCTGTGCCCAAGCCCCTCTGCTCCTTTTCTGTGCACAGGAGGTTTGTGACAAAGGTAGGAGGGAAGCGGCACTCCTTTCCTGCCTTCTGGTTTTATGACTGACATCCGATTGGTCTAGAAACGGCCTCTGCCCCCTTGGCCAAGACCACCTGAAGACCTTGCCTGGCTTGCTAGGCAGCAGCCCTGTGTTTTTTCTGAGCAGGAAGGACTGCACATATGCGACCCACTATGCAGAAAAGCCTCCAGGGGGTGGCCGGATGATTTGTTTCTCCATTCCTTGCCCACTTTGTTGATGTGTGCTTTCATTTGCATTCCAACAGGAACAGCCTTAAGGGAGGGGTAGTGAGGCTGCTTAGAGGTAGGCAGTTGGTGCTCACAGGCCAGCAGGTGCCTCACTAACAGTGCATTTGCACCTGGGGTGCTGGGAAGCCTCTGGGCAGTGCCCATATGGTTTGGAGCTCTGTGACATGGCCAGGTACTAGGCGCCTCCTGCTGACTTGAGCCAGTGTTCCAACTGGAGTTGCCATAGCAAAAAGTGCACAGGGCCCCTTGGGGGTTTGCTGTAAGTTCTCACTAGTTCTCACAGGCCTTCGGGGATGCACAGGATGTGTAGAGCCGCACATCCCTCCCCTGACCATTCTGCTGGGAACGGCTTGGGCCAGGGTCCTAGGCAAATACACTTTCCACCTCCACTCCTGCTCCATCTTCCCACATCCTGGTTGAACCCGTGTGACACAGCTCCCCACCGCCTCTGCCCTTGCCAGTCCTGGAAGTGGCTGGTGTATGGATCCGCCGCCTCTCTCACAATCAACCTCATCTCTCTTGCTCAGAGCATAAGGGAGATACAAGGTTAGCAGGTCAGCGAATCTGGGCATCTCCTTTCTGCGCTAGTGTCTGCTTAACTCTTGTCTTCCCGCTTGCCTTGGCCTCTCTGGCCCAGATCCCTGCCTGCTACTTCCTGCTATTGAGCAGCCAAGGATTATACTGGCTAGAGGCAGGAGCTGGCAATCTTGGTGCCCGTGGCTCACAGCGATATGTTTTAGGCTCCTTCCGGAAGCCCTGCTAAGACACCTGGGAAAGGGATATCTGACCCTTCCCTGCCGTGACCAAGGCACACTAGCACCCAGCAATGATATTCATAGGCAGCATCATCACTGTCATGCAGATCTCCAAGAGCAGAGGCAGCTTGGCATCAAGTACGGAGACCTTTGTGTAGCGGACAGCACAAGAGGGGAGCCTTCGCCATATGATTGGTTTCCGGGAACTTCAAAAAACAAGTAACGTGTAAACACTTTGAACTCCCTCTGTCCAACCTCATACCTGACACACTCCTGCAACCGCACATGAACAAAAAATTCCTCACAGGCGAACCGACTCTCTCTCTCTCTCTTTCTCTCTCTTCCTCCCCGCCACCCCCACATGCTCACTATAACACACTGTGCCGGGTCCTCCTGGATCTACATCCACATACCTATTTGCACATATGCAGACTTAGGCTTAGGAAGCACACTCTTGTACAGCATCAGGAACACACGCATGTAGGCAAGCAGGGGCACACACACGCACACGTGAGCGCACCCAGTACACAGTGGCTTGGAAGGTGCTAAGGGGTTTTCGAGGACTGTGTCCTACTTGCTCAAGTCCAGGGTGTTGTTCTCGTGGTGGGCGTGGCTAAGGAGCCCAGCGCTGCTTACTGGACAGTCCATTGGCACTTGGGCCTCCCCCTGCTGTCCTCACCAGTCTCCCATTCCCTGAACCATGCAGCTTCGGAGACCTGGGTAGCAACAAACTCTTCGGGAAAGCAATCAAGGCAGAAATGTCAATGTAACAGGACCACATGATTACGCCCCAGTAGTGCCCCAACCAAGGATGGCATTCGTTACCCCTCAGGTCTACACCCTAAAGCCCAGCGCTGCGCGCAGAGAATGGGGCAGGCCTGTGCCCCAGAATCCCTTGCCTCTTCTCCCTTCTACTTGGTCCCAGGGTGGTGGGGCGCCCAACCTGGCCTTCCTAGCCACCACCTGCCATCTGCAGCTGAGTTCCTGAGGCTTGTCCCCTGCACACATACCTCCTTTGCTGATAACTCCCTCCGAGTTCTCTCTCCTAGCCCTCCTGTCCCTGCCTTGCTGCTCTGGACTGCTTTCAACTCACACATGCCTCTGCGTCACTGCCTCTTTGCCTCTGCCTCTGCTTCCCAATTTCCCCCTCCTCCTCTTGAGGTTCACAGGCTGCACACCTCCCCATGCACCTCTTCACTTCTTCTGGGGAAATTACAACTGCCTCACCCTGGCCTAGCCCTTCTTATCTTCTCCAAATCTCCCTCTGCTCTCACCCTCTGCACACCTGGGATCTCTCAGTCCTCTGGTGAACAGCAATCCCCATTTATCTAATCTGTTGTCTGCCTGCTCTGTGCCCAAGCCCCTCTGCTCCTTTTCTGTGCACAGGAGGTTTGTGACAAAGGTAGGAGGGAAGCGGCACTCCTTTCCTGCCTTCTGGTTTTATGACTGACATCCGATTGGTCTGGAAACGGCCTCTGCCCCCTTGGCCAAGACGACCTGAAGACCTTGCCTGGCTTCCTAGGCAGCAGCCCTGTGTTTTTCTGAGCAGGAAGGACTGCACATATGCGACCCACTATGCAGAAAAGCCTCCAGGGGGTGGCCGGATGTTTTGTTTCTCCATTCCTTGCCCACTTTGTTGATGTGTGCTTTCATTTGCATTCCAACAGGAACAGCCTTAAGGGAGGGGTAGTGAGGCTGCTTAGAGGTAGGCAGTTGGTGCTCACAGGCCAGCAGGGCCTCCTGGTGCCTCACTAACAGTGCATTTGCACCTGGGGTGCTGGGAAGCCTCTGGGCAGTGCCCATATGGTTTGGAGCTCTGTGACATGGCCAGGTACTAGGCGCCTCCTGCTGACTTGAGCCAGTGTTCCAACTGGAGTTGCCATAGCAAAAAGGGCACAGGGCCCCTTGGGGGTTTGCTGTAAGTTCTCACTAGTTCTCACAGGCCTTCGGGGATGCACAGGATGTGTAGAGCCGCTCATCCCTCCCCTGACCATTCTGCTGGGAACGGCTTGGGCCAGGGTCCTAGGCAAATACACTTTCCACCTCCCCTCCTGCTCCATCTTCCCACATCCTGGTTGAACCCGTGTGACACAGCTCCCCACCGCCTCTGCCCTTGCCAGTCCTGGAAGTGGCTGGTGTATGGATCCGCCACCTCTCTCACAATCAACCTCATCTCTCTTGCTCAGAGCATAAGGGAGATACAAGGTTAGCAGGTCAGCGAATCTGGGCATCTCCTTTCTGCGCTAGTGTCTGCTTAACTCTTGTCTTCCCGCTTGCCTTGGCCTCTCTGGCCCAGATCCCTTCCTGCTACTTCCTGCTATTGAGCAGCCAAGGATTATACTGGCTAGAGGCAGGAGCTGGCAATCTTGGTGCCCGTGGCTCACAGCGATATGTTTTAGGCTCCTTCAGGAAGCCCTGCTAAGACACCAGGGAAAGGGATATCTGACCCTTCCCTGCCGTGACCAAGGCACACTAGCACCCAGCAATGATATTCATAGGCAGCATCATCACTGTCATGCAGATCTCCAAGAGCAGAGGCAGCTTGGCATCAAGTACGGAGACCTTTGTGTAACGGACAGAACAAGAGGGGAGCCTTCGCCATATGATTGGTTTCCGGGAACTTCAAAAAACAAGTAACGTGTAAACACTTTGAACTCCCTCTGTCCAACCTCATACCTGACACACTCCTGCAACCGCACATGTACAAAAAATTCCTCACAGGCGAACCGACTCTCTATCTCTCTCTTTCTCTCTCTTCCTCCCCGCCACCCCCACATGCTCACTATAACACACTGTGCCGGGTCCTCCTGGATCTACATCCACATACCTATTTGCACATATGCAGACTTAGGCTTAGGAAGCACACTCTTGTACAGCATCAGGAACACACGCATGTAGGCAAGCAGGGGCACACACACGCACAGGTGAGCGCACCCAGTACACAGTGGCTTGGAAGGTGCTAAGGGGTTTTCGAGGACTGTGTCCTACTTGCTCAAGTCCAGGGTGTTGTTCTCGTGGTGGGCGTGGCCAAGGAGCCCAGCGCTGCTTACTGGACAGGTCCATTGGCACTTGGGCCTCCCCCTGCTGTCCTCACCAGTCTCCCATTCCCTGAACCATGCAGCTTCGGAGACCTGGGTAGCAACAAACTCTTCGGGAAAGCAATCAAGGCAGAAATGTCAATGTAACAGGACCACATGATTACGCCCCAGTAGTGCCCCAACCAAGGATGGCATTCGTTACCCCTCAGGTCTACACCTTAAAGCCCAGCGCTGCGCGCAGAGAATGGGGCAGGCCTGTGCCCCAGAATCCCTTGCCTCTTCTCCCTTCTACTTGGTCCCAGGGTGGTGGGGCGCCCAACCTGGCCTTCCTAGCCACCACCTGCCATCTGCAGCTGAGTTCCTGAGGCTTGTCCCCTGCACACATACCTCCTTTGCTGATAACTCCCTCCGAGTTCTCTCTCCTAGCCCTCCTGTCCCTGCCTTGCTGCTCTGGGCTGCTTTCAACTCACACATGCCTCTGCGTCACTGCCTCTTTGCCTCTGCCTCTGCTTCCCAATTTCCCCCTCCTCCTCTTGAGGTTCACAGGCTGCACACCTCCCCATGCACCTCTTCACTTCTTCTGGGGAAATTACAACTGCCTCACCCTGGCCTAGCCCTTCTTATCTTCTCCAAATCTCCCTCTGCTCTCACCCTCTGCACACCTGGGATCTCTCAGTCCTCTGGTGAACACCAATCCCCATTTATCTAATCTGTTGTCTGCCTGCTCTGTGCCCAAGCCCCTCTGCTCCTTTTCTGTGCACAGGAGGTTTGTGACAAAGGTAGGAGGGAAGCGGCACTCCTTTCCTGCCTTCTGGTTTTATGACTGACATCCGATTGGTCTAGAAACGGCCTCTGCCCCCTTGGCCAAGACCACCTGAAGACCTTGCCTGGCTTGCTAGGCAGCAGCCCTGTGTTTTTTCTGAGCAGGAAGGACTGCACATATGCGACCCACTATGCAGAAAAGCCTCCAGGGGGTGGCCGGATGTTTTGTTTCTCCATTCCTTGCCCACTTTGTTGATGTGTGCTTTCATTTGCATTCCAACAGGAACAGCCTTAAGGGAGGGGTAGTGAGGCTGCTTAGAGGTAGGCAGTTGGTGCTCACAGGCCAGCAGGGCCTCCTGGTGCCTCACTAACAGTGCATTTGCACCTGGGGTGCTGGGAAGCCTCTGGGCAGTGCCCATATGGTTTGGAGCTCTGTGACATGGCCAGGTACTAGGCGCCTCCTGCTGACTTGAGCCAGTGTTCCAACTGGAGTTGCCATAGCAAAAAGGGCACAGGGCCCCTTGGGGGTTTGCTGTAAGTTCTCACTAGTTCTCACAGGCCTTCGGGGATGCACAGGATGTGTAGAGCCGCACATCCCTCCCCTGACCATTCTGCTGGGAACGGCTTGGGCCAGGGTCCTAGGCAAATACACTTTCCACCTCCCCTCCTGCTCCATCTTCCCACATCCTGGTTGAACCCGTGTGACACAGCTCCCCACCGCCTCTGCACTTGCCAGTCCTGGAAGTGGCTGGTGTATGGATCCGCCACCTCTCTCACAATCAACCTCATCTCTCTTGCTCAGAGCATAAGGGAGATACAAGGTTAGCAGGTCAGCGAATCTGGGCATCTCCTTTCTGCGCTAGTGTCTGCTTAACTCTTGTCTTCCCGCTTGCCTTGGCCTCTCTGGCCCAGATCCCTGCCTGCTACTTCCTGCTATTGAGCAGCCAAGGATTATACTGGCTAGAGACAGGAGCTGGCAATCTTGGTGCCCGTGGCTCACAGCCATATGTTTTAGGCTCCTTCCGGAAGCCCTGCTAAGACACCAGGGAAAGGGATATCTGACCCTTCCCTGCCGTGACCAAGGCACACTAGCACCCAGCAATGATATTCATAGGCAGCATCATCACTGTCATGCAGATCTCCAAGAGCAGAGGCAGCTTGGCATCAAGAACGGAGACCTTTGTGTAGCGGACAGCACAAGAGGGGAGCCTTCGCCATATGATTGGTTTCCGGGAACTTCAAAAAACAAGTAACGTGTAAACACTTTGAACTCCCTCTGTCCAACCTCATACCTGACACACTCATGCAACCGCACATGAACAAAAAATTCCTCACAGGCGAACCGACTCTCTCTCTCTCTCTTTCTCTCTCTTCCTCCCCGCCACCCCCACATGCTCACTATAACACACTGTGCCGGGTCCTCCTGGATCTACATCCACATACCTATTTGCACATATGCAGACTTAGGCTTAGGAAGCACACTCTTGTACAACATCAGGAACACACTCATGTAGGCAAGCAGGGGCACACACACGCACACGTGAGCGCACCCAGTACACAGTGGCTTGGAAGGTGCTAAGGGGTTTTCGAGGACTGTGTCCTACTTGCTCAAGTCCAGGGTGTTGTTCTCGTGGTGGGCGTAGCTAAGGAGCCCAGCGCTGCTTACTGGACAGTCCACTGGCACTTGGGCCTCCCCCTGCTGTCCTCACCAGTCTCCCATTCCCTGAACCATGCAGCTTCGGAGACCTGGGTAGCAACAAACTCTTCGGGAAAGCAATCAAGGCAGAAATGTCAATGTAACAGGACCACATGATTACGCCCCAGTAGTGCCCCAACCAAGGATGGCATTCGTTACCCCTCAGGTCTACACCCTAAAGCCCAGCGCTGTGCGCAGAGAATGGGGCAGGCCTGTGCCCCAGAATCCCTTGCCTCTTCTCCCTTCTACTTGGTCCCAGGGTGGTGGGGCGCCCAACCTGGCCTTCCTAGCCACCACCTGCCATCTGCAGCTGAGTTCCTGAGGCTTGTCCCCTGCACACATACCTCCTTTGCTGATAACTCCCTCCGAGTTCTCTCTCCTAGCCCTCCTGTCCCTGCCTTGCTGCTCTGGACTGCTTTCAACTCACACATGCCTCTGCGTCACTGCCTCTTTGCCTCTGCCTCTGCTTCCCAATTTCCCCCTCCTCCTCTTGAGGTTCACAGGCTGCACACCTCCCCATGCACCTCTTCACTTCTTCTGGGGAAATGACAACTGCCTCACCCTTCTTATCTTCTTATCTTCTCCAAATCTCCCTCTGCTCTCACCCTCTGCACACCTGGGATCTCTCAGTCCTCTGGTGAACACCAATCCCCATTTATCTAATCTGTTGTCTGCCTACTCTGTGCCCAAGCCCCTCTGCTCCTTTTCTGTGCACAGGAGGTTTGTGACAAAGGTAGGAGGGAAGCGGCACTCCTTTCCTGCCTTCTGGTTTTATGACTGACATCCGATTGGTCTGGAAACGGCCTCTGCCCCCTTGGCCAAGACCACCTGAAGACCTTGCCTGGCTTGCTAGGCAGCAGCCCTGTGTTTTTCTGAGCAGGAAGGACTGCACATATGCGACCCACTATGCAGAAAAGCCTCCAGGGGGTGGCCGGATGTTTTGTTTCTCCATTCCTTGCCCACTTTGTTGATGTGTGCTTTCATTTGCATTCCAACAGGAACAGCCTTAAGGGAGGGGTAGTGAGGCTGCTTAGAGGTAGGCAGTTGGTGCTCACAGGCCAGCAGGGCCTCCTGGTGCCTCACTAACAGTGCATTTGCACCTGGGGTGCTGGGAAGCCTCTGGGCAGTGCCCATATGGTTTGGAGCTCTGTGACATGGCCAGGTACTAGGCGCCTCCTGCTGACTTGAGCCAGTGTTCCAACTGGAGTTGCCATAGCAAAAAGGGCACAGGGCCCCTTGGGGGTTTGCTGTAAGTTCTCACTAGTTCTCACAGGCCTTCGGGGATGCACAGGATGTGTAGAGCCGCACATCCCTCCCCTGACCATTCTGCTGGGAACGGCTTGGGCCAGGGTCCTAGGCAAATACACTTTCCACCTCCCCTCCTGCTCCATCTTCCCACATCCTGGTTGAACCCGTGTGACACAGCTCCCCACCGCCTCTGCCCTTGCCAGTCCTGGAAGTGGCTGGTGTATGGATCCGCCACCTCTCTCACAATCAACCTCATCTCTCTTGCTCAGAGCATAAGGGAGATACAAGGTTAGCAGGTCAGCGAATCTGGGCATCTCCTTTCTGCGCTAGTGTCTGTTTAACTCTTGTCTTCCCGCTTGCCTTGGCCTCTCTGGCCCAGATCCCTGCCTGCTACTTCCTGCTATTGAGCAGCCAAGGATTATACTGGCTAGAGGCAGGAGCTGGCAATCTTGGTGCCCGTGGCTCACAGCGATATGTTTTAGGCTCCTTCAGGAAGCCCTGCTAAGACACCAGGGAAAGGGATATCTGACCCTTCCCTGCCGTGACCAAGGCACACTAGCACCCAGCAATGATATTCATAGGCAGCATCATCACTGTCATGCAGATCTCCAAGAGCAGAGGCAGCTTGGCATCAAGTACGGAGACCTTTGTGTAGCGGACAGCACAAGAGGGGAGCCTTCGCCATATGATTGGTTTCCGGGAACTTCAAAAAACAAGTAACGTGTAAACACTTTGAACTCCCTCTGTCCAACCTCATACCTGACACACTCATGCAACCGCACATGAACAAAAAATTACTCACAGGCGAGCCGACTCTCTCTCTCTCTCTTTCTCTCTCTTCCTCCCCGCCACCCCCACATGCTCACTATAACACACTGTGCCGGGTCCTCCTGGATCTACATCCACATACCTATTTGCACATATGCAGACTTAGGCTTAGGAAGCACACTCTTGTACAGCATCAGGAACGCACGCATGTAGGCAAGCAGGGGCACACACACGCACACGTGAGCGCACCCAGTACACAGTGGCTTGGAAGGTGCTAAGGGGTTTTCGAGGACTGTGTCCTACTTGCTCAAGTCCAGGGTGTTGTTCTCATGGTGGGCGTGGCTAAGGAGCCCAGCGCTGCTTACTGGACAGTCCATTGGCACTTGGGCCTCCCCCTGCTGTCCTCACCAGTCTCCCATTCCCTGAACCATGCAGCTTCGGAGACCTGGGTAGCAACAAACTCTTCGGGAAAGCAATCAAGGCAGAAATGTCAATGTAACAGGACCACATGATTACGCCCCAGTAGTGCCCCAACCAAGGATGGCATTCGTTACCCCTCAGGTCTACACCCTAAAGCCCAGCGCTGCGCGCAGAGAATGGGGCAGGCCTGTGCCCCAGAATCCCTTGCCTCTTCTCCCTTCTACTTGGTCCCAGGGTGGTGGGGCGCCCAACCTGGCCTTCCTAGCCACCACCTGCCATCTGTAGCTGAGTTCCTGAGGCTTGTCCCCTGCACACATACCTCCTTTGCTGATAACTCCCTCCGAGTTCTCTCTCCTAGCCCTCCTGTCCCTGCCTTGCTGCTCTGGACTGCTTTCAACTCACACATGCCTCTGCGTCACTGCCTCTTTGCCTCTGCCTCTGCTTCCCAATTTCCCCCTCCTCCTCTTGAGGTTCACAGGCTGCACACCTCCCCATGCACCTCTTCACTTCTTCTGGGGAAATGACAACTGCCTCACCCTGGCCTAGCCCTTCTTATCTTCTCCAAATCTCCCTCTGCTCTCACCCTCTGCACACCTGGGATCTCTCAGTCCTCTGGTGAACACCAATCCCCATTTACCTAATCTGTTGTCTGCCTGCTCTGTGCCCAAGACCCTCTGCTCCTTTTCTGTGCACAGGAGGTTTGTGACAAAGGTAGGAGGGAAGCGGCACTCCTTTCCTGCCTTCTGGTTTTATGACTGACATCCGATTGGTCTGGAAACGGCCTCTGCCCCCTTGGCCAAGACCACCTGAAGACCTTGCCTGGCTTGCTAGGCAGCAGCCCTGTGTTTTTCTGAGCAGGAAGGACTGCACATATGCGACCCACTATGCAGAAAAGCCTCCAGGGGGTGGCCGGATGTTTTGTTTCTCCATTCCTTGCCCACTTTGTTGATGTGTGCTTTCATTTGCATTCCAACAGGAACAGCCTTAAGGGAGGGGTAGTGAGGCTGCTTAGAGGTAGGCAGTTGGTGCTCACAGGCCAGCAGGGCCTCCTGGTGCCTCACTAACAGTGCATTTGCACCTGCGGTGCTGGGAAGCCTCTGGGCAGTGCCCATATGGTTTGGAGCTCTGTGATATGGCCAGGTACTAGGCGCCTCCTGCTGACTTGAGCCAGTGTTCCAACTGGAGTTGCCATAGCAAAAAGGGCACAGGGCCCCTTGGGGGTTTGCTGTAAGTTCTCACTAGTTCTCACAGGCCTTCGGGGATGCACAGGATGTGTAGAGCCGCACATCCCTCCCCTGACCATTCTGCTGGGAACGGCTTGGGCCAGGGTCCTAGGCAAATACACTTTCCACCTCCCCTCCTGCTCCATCTTCCCACATCCTGGTTGAACCCGTGTGACACAGCTCCCCACCACCTCTGCCGTTGCCAGTCCTGGAAGTGGCTGGTGTATGGATCCGCCACCTCTCTCACAATCAACCTCATCTCTCTTGCTCAGAGCATAAGGGAGATACAAGGTTAGCAGGTCAGCGAATCTGGGCATCTCCTTTCTGCGCTAGTGTCTGCTTAACTCTTGTCTTCCCGCTTGCCTTGGCCTCTCTGGCCCAGATCCCTGCCTGCTACTTCCTGCTATTGAGCAGCCAAGGATTATACTGGCTAGAGGCAGGAGCTGGCAATCCTGGTGCCCGTGGCTCACAGCCATATGTTTTAGGCTCCTTCAGGAAACTCTGCTAAGACACCAGGGAAAGGGATATCTGACCCTTCCCTGCCGTGACCAAGGCACACTAGCACCCAGCAATGATATTCATAGGCAGCATCATCACTGTCATGCAGATCTCCAAGAGCAGAGGCAGCGTGGCATCAAGTATGGAGACCTTAGTGTAGAAGACAGCACAAGAGGGGATCCTTCGCCATATGATTGGTTTCCGGGAACTTCAAAAAACAAGTAACGTGTAAACACTTTGAACTCCCTCTGTCCAACCTCATACCTGACACTCATGCAACCGCACATGAACAAAAAATTCCTCACAGGCGAGCCGACTCTCTCTCTCTCTCTTTCTGTCTCTTCCTCCCCGCCACCCCCACATGCTCACTATAACACACTGTGCCGGGTCCTCCTGGATCTACATCCACATACCTATTTGCACATATGCAGACGTAGGCTTAGGAAGCACACTCTTGTACAGCATCAGGAACACATGCATGTAGGCAAGCAGTGGCACACACACGCACACGTGAGCGCACCCAGTACACAGTGGCTTGGAAGGTGCTAAGGGGTTTTCGAGGACTGTGTCCTACTTGCTCAAGTCCAGGGTGTTGTTCTTGTGGTTGGCGGGGCTAAGGAGCCCAGCGCTGCTTACTGGACAGTCCATTGGCACTTGGGCCTCCCCCTGCTGTCCTCACCAGTCTCCCATTCCCTGAACCATGCAGCTTCGGAGACCTGGGTAGCAACAAACTCTTCGGGAAAGCAATCAAGGCAGAAATGTCAATGTAACAGGACCACATGATTACGCCCCAGTAGTGCCCCAACCAAGGATGGCATTCGTTACCCCTCAGGTCTACACCCTAAAGCACAGCGCTGCGCGCAGAGAATGGGGCAGGCCTGTGCCCCAGAATCCCTTGCCTCTTCTCCCTTCTACTTGGTCCCAGGGTGGTGGGGCGCCCAACCTGGCCTTCCTAGCCACCACCTGCCATCTGCAGCTGAGTTCCTGAGGCTTGTCCCCTGCACACATACCTCCTTTGCTGATAACTCCCTCCGAGTTCTC
Organism: Perognathus longimembris pacificus; assembly: GCF_023159225.1. NCBI lineage: Eukaryota > Metazoa > Chordata > Mammalia > Rodentia > Heteromyidae > Perognathus > Perognathus longimembris. The sequence continues at coordinate 19,121 of NW_025961428.1, forward strand.
TCTCCTAGCCCTCCTGTCCCTGCCTTGCTGCTCTGGACTGCTTTCAACTCACACATGCCTCTGCGTCACTGCCTCTTTGCCTCTGCCTCTGCTTCCCAATTTCCCCCTCCTCCTCTTGAGGTTCACAGGCTGCACACCTCCCCATGCACCTCTTCACTTCTTCTGGGGAAATTACAACTGCCTCACCCTGGCCTAGCCCTTCTTATCTTCTCCAAATCTCCCTCTGCTCTCACCCTCTGCACACCTGGGATCTGTCAGTCCTCTGGTGAACACCAATCCCCATTTATCTAATCTGTTGTCTGCCTGCTCTGTGCCCAAGCCCCTCTGCTCCTTTTCTGTGCACAGGAGGTTTGTGACAAAGGTAGGAGGGAAGCGGCACTCCTTTCCTGCCTTCTGGTTTTATGACTGACATCCGATTGGTCTGGAAACGGCCTCTGCCCCTTTGGCCAAGACCACCTGAAGACCTTGCCTGGCTTGCTAGGCAGCAGCCCTGTGTTTTTCTGAGCAGGAAGGACTGCACATATGCGACCCACTATGCAGAAAAGCCTCCAGGGGGTGGCCGGATGTTTTGTTTCTCCATTCCTTGCCCACTTTGTTGATGTGTGCTTTCATTTGCATTCCAACAGGAACAGCCTTAAGGGAGGGGTAGTGAGGCTGCTTAGAGGTAGGCAGTTGGTGCTCACAGGCCAGCAGGGCCTCCTGGTGCCTCACTAACAGTGCATTTGCACCTGGGGTGCTGGGAAGCCTCTGGGCAGTGCCCATATGGTTTGGAGCTCTGTGACATGGCCAGGTACTAGACGCCTCCTGCTGACTTGAGCCAGTGTTCCAACTGGAGTTGCCATAGCAAAAAGGACACAGGGCCCCTTGGGGGTTTGCTGTAAGTTCTCACTAGTTCTCACAGGCCTTCGGGGATGCACAGGATGTGTAGAGCCGCACATCCCTCCCCTGACCATTCTGCTGGGAACGGCTTGGGCCAGGGTCCTAGGCAAATACACTTTCCACCTCCCCTCCTGCTCCATCTTCCCACATCCTGGTTGAACCCGTGTGACACAGCTCCCCACCGCCTCTGCCCTTGCCAGTCCTGGAAGTGGCTGGTGTATGGATCTGCCACCTCTCTCACAATCAACCTCATCTCTCTTGCTCAGAGCATAAGGGAGATACAAGGTTAGCAAGTCAGCGAATCTGGGCATCTCCTTTCTGCGCTAGTGTCTGCTTAAATCTTGTCTTCCCGCTTGCCTTGGCCTCTCTGGCCCAGATCCCTGCCTCCTACTTCCTGCTATTGAGCAGCCAAGGATTATACTGGCTAGAGGCAGGAGCTGGCAATCCTGGTGCCCGTGGCTCACAGCCATATGTTTTAGGCTCCTTCAGGAAGCTCTGCTAAGACACCAGGGAAAGGGATATCTGACCCTTCCCTGCCGTGACCAAGGCACACTAGCACCCAGCAATGATATTCATAGGCAGCATCATCACTGTCATGCAGATCTCCAAGAGCAGAGGCAGCTGGGCATCAAGTACGGAGACCTTTGTGTAGAGGACAGCACAAGAGGGGAGCCTTCGCCATATGATTGGTTTCCGGGAACTTCAAAAAACAAGTAACGTGTAAAAACTTTGAACTCCCTCTGTCCAACCTCATAACTAACACACTCATGCAACCGCACATGAACAAAAAATTCCTCACAGGTGAGCCGCCTCTCTCTCTCTCTCTTTCTCTCTCTTCCTCCCCGCCACCCCCACATGCTCACTATAACACACTGTGACGGGTCCTCCTGGATCTACATCCACATACCTTTTTGCACATATGCAGACTTAGGCTTAGGAAGCACACTCTTGTACAGCATCAGGAACACACGCATGTAGGCAAGCAGGGGCACACACACGCACAGGTGAGCGCACCCCGTACACAGTGGCTTGGAAGGTGCTAAGGGGTTTTCGAGGACTGTGTCCTACTTGCTCAAGTCCAGGGTGTTGTTCTCGTGGTGGGCGTGGCTAAGGAGCCCAGCGCTGCTTACTGGACAGGTCCATTGGCACTTGGGCCTCCCCCTGCTGTCCTCACCAGTCTCCCATTCCCTGAACCATGCAGCTTCGGAGACCTGGGTAGCAACAAACTCTTCGGGAAAGCAATCAAGGCAGAAATGTCAATGTAACAGGACCACATGATTACGCCCCAGTAGTGCCCCAACCAAGGATGGCATTCGTTACCCCTCAGGTCTACACCCTAAAGCACAGCGCTGCGCGCAGAGAATGGGGCAGGCCTGTGCCCCAGAATCCCTTGCCTCTTCTCCCTTCTACTTGGTCCCAGGGTGGTGGGGCGCCCAACCTGGCCTTCCTAGCCACCACCTGCCATCTGCAGCTGAGTTCCTGAGGCTTGTCCCCTGCACACATACCTCCTTTGCTGATAACTCCCTCCGAGTTCTCTCTCCTAGCCCTCCTGTCCCTGCCTTGCTGCTCTGGACTGCTTTCAACTCACACATGCCTCTGCGTCACTGCCTCTTTGCCTCTGCCTCTGCTTCCCAATTTCCCCCTCCTCCTCTTGAGGTTCACAGGCTGCACACCTCCCCATGCACCTCTTCACTTCTTCTGGGGAAATTACAACTGCCTCACCCTGGCCTAGCCCTTCTTATCTTCTCCAAATCTCCCTCTGCTCTCACCCTCTGCACACCTGGGATCTCTCAGTCCTCTGGTGAACACCAATCCCCATTTATCTAATCTGTTGTCTGCCTGCTCTGTGCCCAAGCCCCTCTGCTCCTTTTCTGTGCACAGGAGGTTTGTGACAAAGGTAGGAGGGAAGCGGCACTCCTTTCCTGCCTTCTGGTTTTATGACTGACATCCGATTGGTCTGGAAACGGCCTCTGCCCCTTTGGCCAAGACCACCTGAAGACCTTGCCTGGCTTGCTAGGCAGCAGCCCTGTGTTTTTCTGAGCAGGAAGGACTGCACATATGCGACCCACTATGCAGAAAAGCCTCCAGGGGGTGGCCGGATGTTTTGTTTCTCCATTCCTTGCCCACTTTGTTGATGTGTGCTTTCATTTGCATTCCAACAGGAACAGCCTTAAGGGAGGGGTAGTGAGGCTGCTTAGAGGTAGGCAGTTGGTGCTCACAGGCCAGCAGGGCCTCCTGGTGCCTCACTAACAGTGCATTTGCACCTGGGGTGCTGGGAAGCCTCTGGGCAGTGCCCATATGGTTTGGAGCTCTGTGACATGGCCAGGTACTAGACGCCTCCTGCTGACTTGAGCCAGTGTTCCAACTGGAGTTGCCATAGCAAAAAGGACACAGGGCCCCTTGGGGGTTTGCTGTAAGTTCTCACTAGTTCTCACAGGCCTTCGGGGATGCACAGGATGTGTAGAGCCGCACATCCCTCCCCTGACCATTCTGCTGGGAACGGCTTGGGCCAGGGTCCTAGGCAAATACACTTTCCACCTCCCCTCCTGCTCCATCTTCCCACATCCTGGTTGAACCCGTGTGACACAGCTCCCCACCGCCTCTGCCCTTGCCAGTCCTGGAAGTGGCTGGTGTATGGATCTGCCACCTCTCTCACAATCAACCTCATCTCTCTTGCTCAGAGCATAAGGGAGATACAAGATTAGCAAGTCAGCGAATCTGGGCATCTCCTTTCTGCGCTAGTGTCTGCTTAAATCTTGTCTTCCCGCTTGCCTTGGCCTCTCTGGCCCAGATCCCTGCCTCCTACTTCCTGCTATTGAGCAGCCAAGGATTATACTGGCTAGAGGCAGGAGCTGGCAATCCTGGTGCCCGTGGCTCACAGCCATATGTTTTAGGCTCCTTCAGGAAGCTCTGCTAAGACACCAGGGAAAGGGATATCTGACCCTTCCCTGCCGTGACCAAGGCACACTAGCACCCAGCAATGATATTCATAGGCAGCATCATCACTGTCATGCAGATCTCCAAGAGCAGAGGCAGCTGGGCATCAAGTACGGAGACCTTTGTGTAGAGGACAGCACAAGAGGGGAGCCTTCGCCATATGATTGGTTTCCGGGAACTTCAAAAAACAAGTAACGTGTAAAAACTTTGAACTCCCTCTGTCCAACCTCATAACTAACACACTCATGCAACCGCACATGAACAAAAAATTCCTCACAGGTGAGCCGCCTCTCTCTCTCTCTCTTTCTCTCTCTTCCTCCCCGCCACCCCCACATGCTCACTATAACACACTGTGACGTGTCCTCCTGGATCTACATCCACATACCTTTTTGCACATATGCAGACTTAGGCTTAGGAAGCACACTCTTGTACAGCATCAGGAACACAGGCATGTAGGCAAGCAGGGGCACACACACGCACAGGTGAGCGCACCCCGTACACAGTGGCTTGGAAGGTGCTAAGGGGTTTTCGAGGACTGTGTCCTACTTGCTCAAGTCCAGGGTGTTGTTCTCGTGGTGGGCGTGGCTAAGGAGCCCAGCGCTGCTTACTGGACAGGTCCATTGGCACTTGGGCCTCCCCCTGCTGTCCTCACCAGTCTCCCATTCCCTGAACCATGCAGCTTCGGAGACCTGGGTAGCAACAAACTCTTCGGGAAAGCAATCAAGGCAGAAATGTCAATGTAACAGGACCACATGATTACGCCCCAGTAGTGCCCCAACCAAGGATGGCATTCGTTACCCCTCAGGTCTACACCCTAAAGCCCAGCGCTGCGTGCAGAGAATGGGGCAGGCCTGTGCCCCAGAATCCCTTGCCTCTTCTCCCTTCTACTTGGTCCCAGGGTGGTGGGGCGCCCAACCTGGCCTTCCTAGCCACCACCTGCCATCTGCAGCTGAGTTCCTGAGGCTTGTCCCCTGCACACATACCTCCTTTGCTGATAACTCCCTCCGAGTTCTCTCTCCTAGCCCTCCTGTCCCTGCCTTGCTGCTCTGGACTGCTTTCAACTCACACATGCCTCTGCGTCACTGCCTCTTTGCCTCTGCCTCTGCTTCCCAATTTCCCCCTCCTCCTCTTGAGGTTCACAGGCTGCACACCTCCCCTTGCACCTCTAATCTTCTTCTGGGGAAATTACAACTGCCTCACCCTGGCCTAGCCCTTCTTATCTTCTCCAAATCTCCCTCTGCTCTCACCCTCTGCACACCTGGGATCTCTCAGTCCTCTGGTGAACACCAATCCCCATTTATCTAATCTGTTGTCTGCCTGCTCTGTGCCCAAGCCCCTCTGCTCCTTTTCTGTGCACAGGAGGTTTGTGACAAAGGTAGGAGGGAAGCGGCACTCCTTTCCTGCCTTCTGGTTTTATGACTGACATCCGATTGGTCTAGAAACGGCCTCTGCCCCCTTGGCCAAGACCACCTGCAGACCTTGCCTGGCTTGCTAGGCAACAGCCCTGTGTTTTTTCGGAGCAGGAAGGATTGCACATATGCGACCCACTATGCAGAAAAGCCTCCAGGGGGTGGCCGGATGTTTTGTTTCTCCATTCCTTGCCCACTTTGTTGATGTGTGCTTTCATTTGCATTCCAACAGGAACAGCCTTAAGGGAGGGGTAGTGAGGCTGCTTAGAGGTAGGCAGTTGGTGCTCACAGGCCAGCAGGGCCTCCTGGTGCCTCACTAACAGTGCATTTGCACCTGGGGTGCTGGGAAGCCTCTGGGCAGTGCCCATATGGTTTGGAGCTCTGTGACATGGCCAGGTACTAGTCGCCTCCTGCTGACTTGAGCCAGTGTTCCAACTGGAGTTGCCATAGCAAAAAGGGCACAGGGCCCCTTGGGGGTTTGCTGTAAGTTCTCACTAGTTCTCACAGGCCTTCGGGGATGCACAGGATGTGTAGAGCCGCACATCCCTCCCCTGACCATTCTGCTGGGAACGGCTTGGGCCAGGGTCCTAGGCAAATACACTTTCCACCTCCCCTCCTGCTCCATCTTCCCACATCCTGGTTGAACCCGTGTGACACAGCTCCCCACCGCCTCTGCCCTTTCCAGTCCTGGAAGTGGCTGGTGTATGGATCCGCCACCTCTCTCACAATCAACCTCATCTCTCTTGCTCAGAGCATAAGGGAGATACAAGTTTAGCAGGTCAGCGAATCTGGGCATCTCCTTTCTGTGCTAGTGTCTGCTTAACTCTTATCTTCCCGCTTGCCTTTGCCTCTCTGGCCCAGATCCCTGCCTGCTACTTCCTGCTATTGAGCAGCCAAGGATTATACTGGCTAGAGGCAGGAGCTGGCAATCCTGGTGCCCGTGGCTCACAGCCATATGTTTTAGGCTCCTTCAGGAAGCTCTGCTAAGACACCAGGGAAAGGGATATCTGACCCTTCCCTGCCGTGACCAAGGCACACTAGCACCCAGCAATGATATTCATAGGCAGCATCATCACTGTCATGCAGATCTCCAAGAGCAGAGGCAGCGTGGCATCAAGTACGGAGACCTTTGTTTAGAAGACAGCACAAGAGGGGAGCCTTCGCCATATGATTGGTTTCCGGGAACTTCAAAAAACAAGTAACGTGTAAACACTTTGAACTCCCTCTGTCCAACCTCATACCTGACACACTCCTGCAACCGCACATGAACAAAAAATTCCTCACAGGCGAGCCGACTCTCTCTCTCTCTCTCTTTCTCTCTCTTCCTCCCCGCCACCCCCACATGCTCACTATAACACACTGTGCCGGGTCCTCCTGGATCTACATCCACATACCTATTTGCACATATGCAGACGTAGGCTTAGGAAGCACACTCTTGTACAGCATCAGGAACACACGCATGTAGGCAAGCAGGGGCACACACACGCACACGTGAGCGCACCCAGTACACAGTGGCTTGGAAGGTGCTAAGGGGTTTTCGAGGACTGTGTCCTACTTGCTCAAGTCCAGGGTGTTGTTCTTGTGGTTGGCGGGGCTAAGGAGCCCAGCGCTGCTTACTGGACAGTCCATTGGCACTTGGGCCTCCCCCTGCTGTCCTCACCAGTCTCCCATTCCCTGAACCATGCAGCTTCGGAGACCTGGGTAGCAACAAACTCTTCGGGAAAGCAATCAAGGCAGAAATGTCAATGTAACAGGACCACATGATTACGCCCCAGTAGTGCCCCAACCAAGGATGGCATTCGTTACCCCTCAGGTCTACACCCTAAAGCCCAGCGCTGCGCGCAGAGAATGGGGCAGGCCTGTGCCCCAGAATCCCTTGCCTCTTCTCCCTTCTACTTGGTCCCAGGGTGGTGGGGCGCCCAACCTGGCCTTCCTAGCCACCACCTGCCATCTGCAGCTGATTTCCTGAGGCTTGTCCCCTGCACACATACCTCCTTTGCTGATAACTCCCTCCGAGTTCTCTCTCCTAGCCCTCCTGTCCCTGTCTTGCTGCTCTGGACTGCTTTCAACTCACACATGCCTCTGCGTCACTGCCTCTTTGCCTCTGCCTCTGCTTCCCAATTTCCCCCTCCTCCTCTTGAGGTTCACAGGCTGCACACCTCCCCATGCACCTCTTCACTTCTTCTGGAAAAATGACAACTGCCTCACCCTGGCCTAGCCCTTCTTATCTTCTCCAAATCTCCCTCTGCTCTCACCCTCTGCACACCTGGGAACTCTCAGTCCTCTGGTGAACACCAATCCCCATTTATCTAATCTGTTGTCTGCCTGCTCTGTGCCCAAGACCCTGTGCTCCTTTTCTGTGCACAGGAGGTTTGTGACAAAGGTTGGAGGGAAGCGGCACTCCTTTCCTGCCTTCTGGTTTTATGACTGACATCCGATTGGTCTGGAAACGGCCTCTGCCCCCTTGGCCAAGACCACCTGAAGACCTTGCCTGGCTTGCTAGGCAGCAGCCCTGTGTTTTTCTGAGCAGGAAGGACTGCACATATGCGACCCACTATGCAGAAAAGCCTCCAGGGGGTGGCCGGATGTTTTGTTTCTCCATTCCTTGCCCACTTTGTTGATGTGTGCTTTCATTTGCATTCCAACAGGAACAGCCTTAAGGGAGGGGTAGTGAGGCTGCTTAGAGGTAGGCAGTTGGTGCTCACAGGCCAGCAGGGCCTCCTGGTGCCTCACTAACAGTGCATTTGCACCTGGGGTGCTGGGAAGCCTCTGGGCAGTGCCCATATGGTTTGGAGCTCTGTGACATGGCCAGGTACTAGGCGCCTCCTGCTGACTTGAGCCAGTGTTCCAACTGGAGTTGCCATAGCAAAAAGGGCACAGGGCCCCTTGGGGGTTTGCTGTAAGTTCTCACTAGTTCTCACAGGCCTTCGGGGATGCACAGGATGTGTAGAGCCACACATCCCTCCCCTGACCATTCTGCTGGGAACGGCTTGGGCCAGGGTCCTAGGCAAATACACTTTCCACCTCCCCTCCTGCTCCATCTTCCCACATCCTGGTTGAACCCGTGTGACACAGCTCCCCACCGCCTCTGCCCTTGCCAGTCCTGGAAGTGGCTGGTGTATGGATCCGCCACCTCTCTCACAATCAACCTCATCTCTCTTGCTCAGAGCATAAGGGAGATACAAGGTTAGCAGGTCAGCGAATCTGGGCATCTCCTTTCTGCGCTAGTGTCTGCTTAACTCTTGTCTTCCCGCTTGCCTTGGCCTCTCTGGCCCAGATCCCTGCCTGCTACTTCCTGCTATTGAGCAGCCAAGGATTATACTGGCTAGAGGCAGGAGCTGGCAATCCTGGTGCCCGTGGATCACAGCCATATGTTTTAGGCTCCTTCAGGAAGCTCTGCTAAGACACCAGGGAAAGGGATATCTGACCCTTCCCTGCCGTGACCAAGGCACACTAGCACCCAGCAATGATATTCATAGGCAGCATCATCACTGTCATGCAGATCTCCAAGAGCAGAGGCAGCTTGGCATCAAGTCCGGAGACCTTTGTGTAGAGGACAGCACAAGAGGGGAGCCTTCGCCATATGATTGGTTTCCGGGAACTTCAAAAAACAAGTAACGTGTAAACACTTTGAACTCCCTCTGTCCAACCTAATACCTGACACACTCCTGCAACCGCACATGAACAAAAAATTCCTCACAGGCGAGCCGACTCTCTCTCTCTCTCTTTCTCTCTCTTCCTCCCCGCCACCCCCACATGCTCACTATAACACACTGTGCCGCGTCCTCCTGGATCTACATCCACATACCTATTTGCACATATGCAGACTTAGGCTTAGGAAGCACACTCTTGTACAGCATCAGGAACACACGCATGTAGGCAAGCAGGGGCACACACACGCACACGTGAGCGCACCCAGTACACAGTGGCTTGGAAGGTGCTAAGGGGTTTTCGAGGACTGTGTCCTACTTGCTCAAGTCCAGGGTGTTGTTCTCGTGGTGGGCGTGGCTAAGGAGCCCAGCGCTGCTTACTGGAAAGTCCATTGGCACTTGGGCCTCCCCCTGCTGTCCTCACCAGTCTCCCATTCCCTGAACCATGCAGCTTCGGAGACCTGGGTAGCAACAAACTCTTCGGGAAAGCAATCAAGGCAGAAATGTCAATGTAACAGGACCACATGATTACGCCCCAGTAGTGCCCCAACCAAGGATGGCATTCGTTACCCCTCAGGTCTACACCCTAAAGCCCAGCGCTGCGCGCAGAGAATGGGGCAGGCCTGTGCCCCAGAATCCCTTGCCTCTTCTCCCTTCTACTTGGTCCCAGGGTGGTGGGGCGCCCAACCTGGCCTTCCTAGCCACCACCTGCCATCTGCAGCTGAGTTCCTGAGGCTTGTCCCCTGCACACATACCTCCTTTGCTGATAACTCCCTCCGAGTTCTCTCTCCTAGCCCTCCTGTCCCTGCCTTGCTGCTCTGGACTGCTTTCAACTCACACATGCCTCTGCGTCACTGCCTCTTTGCCTCTGCCTCTGCTTCCCAATTTCCCCCTCCTCCTCTTGAGGTTCACAGGCTGCACACCTCCCCATGCACCTCTTCACTTCTTCTGGGGAAATTACAACTGCCTCACCCTGGCCTAGCCCTTCTTATCTTCTCCAAATCTCCCTCTGCTCTCACCCTCTGCACACCTGGGATCTCTCAGTCCTCTGGTGAACACCAATCCCCATTTATCTAATCTGTTGTCTGCCTGCTCTGTGCCCAAGCCCCTCTGCTCCTTTTCTGTGCACAGGAGGTTTGTGACAAAGGTAGGAGGGAAGCGGCACTCCTTTCCTGCCTTCTGGTTTTATGACTGACATCCGATTGGTCTGGAAACGGCCTCTGCCCCCTTGGCCAAGACCACCTGAAGACCTTGCCTGGCTTGCTAGGCAGCAGCCCTGTGTTTTTCTGAGCACGAAGGACTGCACATATGCGACCCACTATGCAGAAAAGCCTCCAGGGGGTGGCCGGATGTTTTGTTTCTCCATTCCTTGCCCACTTTGTTGATGTGTGCTTTCATTTGCATTCCAACAGGAACAGCCTTAAGGGAGGGGTAGTGAGGCTGCTTAGAGGTAGGCAGTTGGTGCTCACAGGCCAGCAGGGCCTCCTGGTGCCTCACTAACAGTGCATTTGCACCTGGGGTGCTGGGAAGCCTCTGGGCAGTGCCCATATGGTTTGGAGCTCTGTGACATGGCCAGGTACTAGGCGCCTCCTGCTGACTTGAGCCAGTGTTCCAACTGGAGTTGCCATAGCAAAAAGGGCACAGGGCCCCTTGGGGGTTTGCTGTAAGTTCTCACTAGTTCTCACAGGCCTTCGGGGATGCACAGGATGTGTAGAGCCACACATCCCTCCCCTGACCATTCTGCTGGGAACGGCTTGGGCCAGGGTCCTAGGCAAATACACTTTCCACCTCCCCTCCTGCTCCATCTTCCCACATCCTGGTTGAACCCGTGTGACACAGCTCCCCACCGCCTCTGCCCTTGCCAGTCCTGGAAGTGGCTGGTGTATGGATCCGCCACCTCTCTCACAATCAACCTCATCTCTCTTGCTCAGAGCATAAGGGAGATACAAGGTTAGCAGGTCAGCGAATCTGGGCATCTCCTTTCTGCGCTAGTGTCTGCTTAACTCTTGTCTTCCCGCTTGCCTTGGCCTCTCTGGCCCAGATCCCTGCCTGCTACTTCCTGCTATTGAGCAGCCAAGGATTATACTGGCTAGAGGCAGGAGCTGGCAATCCTGGTGCCCGTGGATCACAGCCATATGTTTTAGGCTCCTTCAGGAAGCTCTGCTAAGACACCAGGGAAAGGGATATCTGACCCTTCCCTGCCGTGACCAAGGCACACTAGCACCCAGCAATGATATTCATAGGCAGCATCATCACTGTCATGCAGATCTCCAAGAGCAGAGGCAGCTTGGCATCAAGTACGGAGACCTTTGTGTAGAGGACAGCACAAGAGGGGAGCCTTCGCCATATGATTGGTTTCCGGGAACTTCAAAAAACAAGTAACGTGTAAACACTTTGAACTCCCTCTGTCCAACCTCATACCTGACACACTCCTGCAACCGCACATGAACAAAAAATTCCTCACAGGCGAGCCGACTCTCTCTCTCTCTCTTTCTCTCTCTTCCTCCCCGCCACCCCCACATGCTCACTATAACACACTGTGCCGCGTCCTCCTGGATCTACATCCACATACCTATTTAGACATATGCAGACTTAGGCTTAGGAAGCACACTCTTGTACAGCATCAGGAACACACGCATGTAGGCAAGCAGGGGCACACACACGCACACGTGAGCGCACCCAGTACACAGTGGCTTGGAAGGTGCTAAGGGGTTTTCGAGTACTGTGTCCTACTTGCTCAAGTCCAGGGTGTTGTTCTCGTGGTGGGCGTGGCTAAGGAGCCCAGCGCTGCTTACTGGACAGTCCATTGGCACTTGGGCCTCCCCCTGCTGTCCTCACCAGTCTCCCATTCCCTGAACCATGCAGCTTCGGAGACCTGGGTAGCAACAAACTCTTCGTGAAAGCAATCAAGGCAGAAATGTCAATGTAACAGGACCACATGATTACACCCCAGTAGTGCCCCAAACAAGGATGGCATTCGTTACCCCTCAGGTCTACACCCTAAAGCCCAGCGCTGCGCGCAGAGAATGGGGCAGGCCTGTGCCCCAGAATCCCTTGCCTCTTCTCCCTTCTACTTGGTCCCAGGGTGGTGGGGCGCCCAACCTGGCCTTCCTAGCCACCACCTGCCATCTGCTGCTGAGTTCCTGAGGCTTGTCCCTTGCACACATACCTCCTTTGCTGATAACTCCCTCCGAGTTCTCTCTCCTAGCCCTCCTGTCCCTGCCTTGCTGCTCTGGACTGCTTTCAACTCACACATGCCTCTGCGTCACTGCCTCTTTGCCTCTGCCTCTGCTTCCCAATTTCCCCCTCCTCCTCTTGAGGTTCACAGGCTGCACACCTCCCCATGCACCGCTTCACTTCTTCTGGGGAAATTACAACTGCCTCACCCTGGCCTAGCCCTTCTTATCTTCTCCAAATCTCCCTCTGCTCTCACCCTCTGCACACCTGGGATCTCTCAGTCCTCTGGTGAACACCAATCCCCATTTATCTAATCTGTTGTCTGCCTGCTCTGTGCCCAAGCCCCTCTGCTCCTTTTCTGTGCACAGGAGGTTTGTGACAAAGGTATTAGGGAAGCGGCACTCCTTTCCTGCCTTCTGGTTTTATGACTGACATCCGATTGGTCTGGAAACGGCCTCTGCCCCCTTGGCCAAGACCACCTGAAGACCTTGCCTGGCTTGCTAGGCAGCAGCCCTGTGTTTTTCTGAGCAGGAAGGACTGCACATATGCGACCCACTATGCAGAAAAGCCTCCAGGGGGTGGCCGGATGTTTTGTTTCTCCATTCCTTGCCCACTTTGTTGATGTGTGCTTTCATTTGCATTCCAACAGGAACAGCCTTAAGGGAGGGGTAGTGAGGCTGCTTAGAGGTAGGCAGTTGGTGCTCACAGGCCAGCAGGGCCTCCTGGTGCCTCACTAACAGTGCATTTGCACCTGGGGTGCTGGGAAGCCTCTGGGCAGTGCCCATATGGTTTGGAGCTCTGTGACATGGCCAGGTACTAGGCGCCTCCTGCTGACTTGAGCCAGTGTTCCAACTGGAGTTGCCATAGCAAAAAGGGCACAGGGCCCCTTGGGGGTTTGCTGTAAGTTCTCACTAGTTCTCACAGGCCTTCGGGGATGCACAGGATGTGTAGAGCCGCACATCCCTCCCCTGACCATTCTGCTGGGAACGGCTTGGGCCAGGGTCCTAGGCAAATACACTTTCCACCTCCCCTCCTGCTCCATCTTCCCACATCCTGGTTGAACCCGTGTGACACAGCTCCCCACCGCCTCTGCCCTTGCCAGTCCTGGAAGTGGCTGGTGTATGGATCCGCCACCTCTCTCACAATCAACCTCATCTCTCTTGCTCAGAGCATAAGGGAGATACAAGGTTAGCAGGTCAGCGAATCTGGGCATCTCCTTTCTGCGCTAGTGTCTGCTTAACTCTTGTCTTCCCGCTTGCCTTGGCCTCTCTGGCCCAGATCCCTGCCTGCTACTTCCTGCTATTGAGCAGCCAAGGATTATACTGGCTAGAGGCAGGAGCTGGCAATCCTGGTGCCCGTGGCTCACAGCCATATGTTTTAGGCTCCTTCAGGAAGCTCTGCTAAGACACCAGGGAAAGGGATATCTGACCCTTCCCTGCCGTGACCAAGGCACACTAGCACCCAGCAATGATATTCATAGGCAGCATCATCACTGTCATGCAGATCTCCAAGAGCAGAGGCAGCTTGGCATCAAGTACGGAGACCTTTGTGTAGAGGACAGCACAAGAGGGGAGCCTTCGCCATATGATTGGTTTCCGGGAACTTCAAAAAACAAGTAACGTGTAAACACTTTGAACTCCCTCTGTCCAACCTCATACCTGACACACTCCTGCAACCGCACATGAACAAAAAATTCATCACAGGCGAGTCGACTCTCTCTCTCTCTCTTTCTCTCTCTTCCTCCCCGCCACCCCCACATGCTCACTATAACACACTGTGCCGGGTCCTCCTGGATCTACATCCACATACCTATTTGAACATATGCAGACTTAGGCTTAGGAAGCACACTCTTGTACAGCATCAGGAACACACGCATGTAGGCAAGCAGGGGCACACACACGCACACGTGAGCGCACCCAGTACACAGTGGCTTGGAAGGTGCTAAGGGGTTTTCGAGGACTGTGTCCTACTTGCTCAAGTCCAGGGTGTTGTTCTCGTGGTGGGCGTGGCTAAGGAGCCCAGCGCTGCTTACTGGACAGTCCATTGGCACTTGGGCCTCCCCCTGCTGTCCTCACCAGTCTCCCATTCCCTGAACCATGCAGCTTCGGAGACCTGGGTAGCAACAAACGCTTCAGGAAAGCAATCAAGGCAGAAATGTCAATGTAACAGGACCACATGATTACGCCCCAGTAGTGCCCAAACCAAGGATGGCATTCGTTACCCCTCAGGTCTACACCCTAAAGCCCAGCGCTGCGCGCAGAGAATGGGGCAGGCCTGTGCCCCAGAATCCCTTGCCTCTTCTCCCTTCTACTTGGTCCCAGGGTGGTGGGGCGCCCAACCTGGCCTTCCTAGCCACCACCTGCCATCTGCAGCTGAGTTCCTGAGGCTTGTCCCCTGCACACATACCTCCTTTGCTGATAACTCCCTCCGAGTTCTCTCTCCTAGCCCTCCTGTCCCTGCCTTGCTGCTCTGGACTGCTTTCAACTCACACATGCCTCTGCGTCACTGCCTCTTTGCCTCTGCCTCTGCTTCCCAATTTCCCCCTCCTCCTCTTGAGGTTCACAGGCTGCACACCTCCCCATGCACCTCTTCACTTCTTCTGGGGAAATTACAACTGCCTCACCCTGGCCTAGCCCTTCTTATCTTCTCCAAATCTCCCTCTGCTCTCACCCTCTGCACACCTGGGATCTCTCAGTCCTCTGGTGAACACCAATCCCCATTTATCTAATCTGTTGTCTGCCTGCTCTGTGCCCAAGCCCCTCTGCTCCTTTTCTGTGCACAGGAGGTTTGTGACAAAGGTAGGAGGGAAGCGGCACTCCTTTCCTGCCTTCTGGTTTTATGACTGACATCCGATTGGTCTGGAAACGGCCTCTGTCCCCTTGGCCAAGACCACCTGCAGACCTTGCCTGGCTTGCTAGGCAGCAGCCCTGTGTTTTTCTGAGCAGGAAGGACTGCACATATGCGACCCACTATGCAGAAAAGCCTCCAGGGGGTGGCCGGATGTTTTGTTTCTCCATTCCTTGCCCACTTTGTTGATGTGTGCTTTCATTTGCATTCCAACAGGAACAGCCTTAAGGGAGGGGTAGTGAGGCTGCTTAGAGGTAGGCAGTTGGTGCTCACAGGCCAGCAGGGCCTCCTGGTGCCTCACTAACAGTGCATTTGCACCTGGGGTGCTGGGAAGCCTCTGGGCAGTGCCCATATGGTTTGGAGCTCTGTGACATGGCCAGGTACTAGGCGCCTCCTGCTGACTTGAGCCAGTGTTCCAACTGGAGTTGCCATAGCAAAAAGGGCACAGGGCCCCTTGGGGGTTTGCTGTAAGTTCTCACTAGTTCTCACAGGCCTTCGGGGATGCACAGGATGTGTAGAGCCACACATCCCTCCCCTGACCATTCTGCTGGGAACGGCTTGGGCCAGGGTCCTAGGCAAATACACTTTCCACCTCCACTCCTGCTCCATCTTCCCACATCCTGGTTGAACCCGTGTGACACAGCTCCCCACCGCCTCTGCCCTTGCCAGTCCTGGAAGTGGCTGGTGTATGGATCTGCCACCTCTCTCACAATCAACCTCATCTCTCTTGCTCAGAGCATAAGGGAGATACAAGATTAGCAGGTCAGCGAATCTTGGCATCTCCTTTCTGCGCTTGTGTCTGCTTAACTATTGTATTCCCGCTTGCCTTGGCCTCTCTGGCCCAGATCCCTGCCTGCTACTTCCTGCTATTGAGCAGCCAAGGATTATACTGGCTAGAGGCAGGAGCTGGCAATCCTGGTGCCCGTGGCTCACAGCCATATGTTTAAGGCTCCTACAGGAAGCTCTGCTAAGACACTAGGGAAAGTGATATCTGACCCTTCCCTGCCTCGACCAAGGCACACTAGCACCCAGCAACAGTATTCATAGGCGTCATTGTCACTGTCATGCAGATCTCCAAGAGCAAAGGCAGCTAGGTATCCCGGGCCTCATGTCCGGAGACCTTTGTGCAGAGGACAGCACAAAAGGGGAGACTTTGCCAAATGATTGGTGTCTGGGAACTTCAAACAAGCAAGTAAACATGCACACAATTGGAACTCCCTATGTCCAACCTCATACATGACACACTCATACAACCGCACATGAACAAAGAATTCCTCATAGGCGAGATGACTCTCTCTCTCTCTTTCTCTTTCTCCCTTCCCGCCACCTCCACATGCTCACTCATAACACACTGTGCCGGGTCCTCCTGGATCTACATCCACATACCTATTTACACATACACAGACTTTGGCTTAGTAAGCACACCCATGTACAGCATCAGGAACAAACACACACGAATGTAAGCAAGCACGGGCACACATATGCACATTCGAGCGCACCCAGTACACAGTGGCTTGGAAGGTGCTAAAGGGTTTCAGGGGACTGTCCTACTTGCTCAAGTCAAGGGTGATATTCTTGTGGTGTTCGTGGCTAAGGAGCCCAGCGCTGCTTTCTGGCCAGTCCATTGGCACTTGTGCCTCCCGCTGCTGTCCTCACCAGTATCCTGTTCCCTCAACCATGCAGCTTGGGTGACCTGGGTAGCAACAAACTTTGGGGGAAAGAAATCAAGGGAGAAATGGGAATGCAACAGGACCACAGGATTAGGCCCCCAGTAGTGCCCCAACCTGGGAAGGCATTCATTACCGCTCAGGTCTACACCAAGAAGCATGGAGCTGCAAGCAGAGAGCGGGGCAGGCCTGTGTGCCAGAATCCCTTGCCTCTTCTTCCTTCTCTTGGTCCCAAGGTGGTGGGGTGCCCATCGTGATCGTCCAACCTCGCCTTTCTTGTATGGTGCAAGTCAGTTCGCTTTTTGGCAGGAACTGACCAGGAGGGCCTCCTAACGGAGGCTCAACCTGCCCACCTTGATCTTGGGTCTGCTACTTTTGCTTCTTCACAGGAGCCAGCGGATCAGCTTAGGAGATCTCCATTTTGTAAGTCTTTTAAATATCAGGCCTGTGTGTATTGTTTCTTCTGTTTTATTGGAATTGTTTTACCTCTTGTTATTTTGTGGACTGCACAACTGACGAGACTGATAGGCATGGGCAACGTCCCTTCCACTCCCGTGGACTTGACTTTAGTCCACTGGAAGGAAGTTACTCACAATAATAGTGTAGAGATCAAGAAACGAAAGTGGGTGACTCTCTGCTCTTCTGAGTGGCTCACTTTCAAGATGGGTGGCCACCAGAAGGGACTTTTGACTTGAGTACAATTCTCAAAGTAGAGGACTATGTTTTTAATTCCTTACATAGTCACTTCGAAAAAGTTGGTAGATATCACCTTCTCTGGGCCCCTCCCGTGAGTCCGTCCCTTGTCCTTTTGTGTGAAAACTCATTTTGTTTTTTAAACACAAAGAGAAGTTCAACCACCTGTCACTCATGGTCTTAATTACTTGTGGTAATACTCAGTTAGCTGCTGTTACTGTGGTGGCACTTACTAAAAACTTCATAGAGTATATTAATCAGCTATAATGTCATGATAGTATTACGATATTACTGTACAGTATTAGAAAACAGATACACAGCAGATAGTGCTTAGAAAATTTCTAAGTACTGTATGTAAGCATTTAGGTTCTTTTTTTTTTTTTTTGGCCAGTCCTGGGCCTTGGACTAATGATTTCTCATTAGTATTACCAGGAGGGTTATATACTTAATTTAATGTTGTTTTTATTTTGCCAGTTCTGAGGCTTGAACTCAGGGCTTGAGCACTGTCCCTGAGCTGCTTTTATTCACACACACACACACAGCACTACTTCCACCTTTTTCTGTTTATGTGGTGGGGAGGAATGGAACCCAGGGCTTCATGCATGCTAGGTGAGCACTCTGCCGCTAAGCCACATTGCTAGTCGAATATGTTGGGTCTATTTATGATTGTTCATTATGCCAGTCCTGAGGCTTGAACTCAGGGCTTGGGTGCTGTTCTTGTGCTGAAGGCTAGCAGACTATCATTTGAACCACAGGTCCACTTCCAGCTTTTTTTGGTAGTTATTTGGAGATGAGTCTCATAGACTTTCCTGCCTGGATGGATTTGAGCTGTGAGTCTCAGCTCATAAGCTTCTGAGAAGTTAGGATTACAGGTGAGAGCCACTGGCACTTAGCAGCTACTTTTTTGTTTTTGTTGTTGTTGTTTTTACAAACTGATTGTAAAGATAAATTAAAATATTTTAAGTGATGAACTGCTTTTCATAATTCAAGTATTTTGGCATATTTTCTAGTTAATCAGTTATGTAGATGTAAAACATTACTTGGAAGATTGTTTATGTGTTTATTATGTGGAAGACAGCAATTTGCTTTCCATAATCGTTCATTCACTTGTGAAATATCTTTTCCTTCTGTAAACCAGTCTAAAGCTACAAAAATAGGTATTGAACTATTAGAATCTTATTAAACCATGTATTGTGCTCTCTCTCCTCTCCTCTCCTCTCCTGTCCTCCCCTCCCTTCCCCTCTCCTCCCCTCCACTCCTCTCCCCTGTCCTCCCCTTTTCTCTCCTCTCCTCTCCCACCACCTGTAGTAACAAGGTTTGAATTCAAGGCTTCATCCTGGCATGTATGCCCACTCAGCTGGTATTCTGCCACTTACACATCTAGCCCAGCATTTCACTGGTTAATTGGAGATGGAGTCTTTTGGACTTTACTGAATGGGCTGGCTTTGAACCCTGACCCTCTGCATCTCAGCTTGCTGAGTATCCAGGTTTACCGGTATGAGCCCCAGGTGCCTGGCTAAATCATGTGTTTTAATTTTAACACATTTTGTTATGTTCAATGTACATGGCTTAGAAATACATAATGACAGTAGTTTGTATGCAGCAAACTACATTATTCTTAGAGAATTAGAGAACTAGAGTGCACATTTTGGTATTGAGATTTTCTTTAAAAAAATAAATGAGTAGAACCCTTGAAAGGACAATGAAATATAATATGATGGTCCCATATGTATATGAAGAAGTGTGATGTAAAACACAATGAGTTGCATGGTCCTAGATGCTATGAATTCTGAGGATCCAACAATGAGGTGTGAGCTTTCATACAGCTCGGCTTTCTAAAAATTGTTGGTAATTGATCTTACATTAATTATCTCATTTCATTCCTAAAACATCCTGAATATTAGATCGGGTATGTATTGAAATCATAATTTGCATATAAGAAAACATGGCTTAATGTATGGATCTGTGACCCCTCTGTATATCACTTTGACAATAAATAAGTAATTATATATATTTTTTTTTAAAAAAAGGAAAACACATTGAGAGGCTGCTGGCTACTCCAAGTGGAGGTGATGGTGTCTTTCTAATTATAAGGCTGAGTTTTTTGCTGGCACATGGTAGCTGTGAGGATTATTCTAAAATAAGATTGCTGATCAAAGATGGCCTTTAGAACTTTTGATAACATTGAAAACTACTAGGTCTATCATGATTGCTCTCAACCAACTAATTATGCCTATTTAGAAGTAATAATTATATGAGAGTTCAGCATTTTCCATTTTCTGAAAAACAAGAAATGTAAGGTTAGACTCATTTTCTCTATACTGATGATGATGTAGGAGCTCAATGTAGTTCAGTGCCAATGTGATCCTTTTAAATAGGACCATATGAAGTTCTGCCTGATGCTTTGCTCATTTGAGCTAAATTTAAAAATTGAAGTGTTAGGGTCTTTTTTTAATAAGTTAGCAACATATTTCTAACAAATTTTTAATCTTTTATTGGAAAACTAGCATTTTGTGGATTCTTTGTTGTTGTTATTGTTTGTGGGGCATGAAAGCAGGTGCTGACCCTGAGTTCACTCACTATGTTCCTTTCTCTCTTTCTTTCTTCCTCTCTTTCTTTTCTCCCTTCCTTCCTTCCTTCCTTCCTTCCTTCCTTCCTTCCTTCCTTCCTTCCTTCCTTCCTTCCTTCATTGCCAGTCCTGGACTCAGGTCCTGAGCACTGTCCCAGGCTTTTGTTTTTGTTTTGCTCAAGGCTAGTACACTACCACTTGAGCCATTGCTCCACTTCTTGCTTTTTGCTATATGTGGTGGTGAGGAATTGAACCCATGGCTTCATGTATACAAGGCAAGCACTCTACCACTAGGCCATATTCCCAGCCCTTCTTCCTTTCCTTTCAAGGCTAGTCCTCTGTCTCTTTGAGCCACAGTGCCTCTTCCAGGTTTTTGTTTTTGTTTTTTTTGTAGTTAATTGGAGATGAGACTCTTTAACAGACATTCTTGTCTTCACTGGCATTCAACCATGATCCTCAAAGGTCAGCCTTCTGAGTAGCTAGGATGACAGACAGGCATGAGCCACCAGCACCCTGTACATTGGGACACTTCTAAAATGTATGTCTTATGCTTAAATACCTCTTCTCCACTGCCTTATGGAAGGAGCCCAAATTGACCCCAGCTTCTTTTTAATTTTCACAATGCTTATGGCATTCAGCAGCAGGAATTCCTGGTTTCTAGAGAGTTGTTCTCTTCCTGTGTTCCTGTCTCTGTCTCTTCTTCCTGGAATCTTCCCCATTGGTATCTGCCTGTCAAATGGCTACCCATTCTTAATGAACTACTCAGATGTGAAGTTGAAATGATAAATCTTTGCTTTCCTTGGCCAGCCCCGCCCCACCCTGGCGGTTTCCTGTTGTTTGTGCTTGGGGCACTGGAAGGCTCAGGCCAGGGCAGGACGGGCGATGGATGGGGGATGGGTGGGGCAGAGCGAACAGGCGGGACAGAGGCAGTGGAGTCAAAACAGGGTAAAATGATACACGGGTGTGCAATTTGCAAGCTGGGGGTTCTGGGTGCTGAGTGCTAAATACTAGGTAGCTGGGTGCTGGGTACTGGGTGCTGGGTGGCTAGGGGCTGGTTACTGGGTGTCTGGGTGCTAGGTACTGGGTGCTGGGTGGTTGGGTGCTGGGTGACTGGGTGCTTGGTAGCTGGGTGTTGAGTAGCTGGATGGTGTGGTCTGAGTAGTTGGGTGCTGGGTACTGGTTAGATGGGTGCTGGGTGCTAGGTACTAGGTGCCTGGGGTCTGAGTAGCAGGGTTCTGGGAACTGGGTGCTCAGTAGCTGGGTACTGGCTGCTGGCTAGCTGGGTGGCTGGGTTCTGGGTGCTGGGTACTGGGTGCTGGGTAGCTGGGTACTGGGTGCTGGGTGTCTGGGTGCTGAGTAGCTGGGTGCTGGGGGCTGGTTGGCTGGGTGCTGGGTACTGGGTGATGGGTGCTGAGTGGTTGTGTCCTGGTGCTGGGTGGCTGGGTACTAGGTGCTGGATTAGGTGCTGGATAGCTGGGTAGCTGGGTGGCTGGGTGCTGAGTAGCTGGGTACTGGGTGCTGGGTGTCTGGGTGCTGAGTAGCTGGGTGCTGGGGGCTGGTTGGCTGGGTGCTGGGTACTGGGTGATGGGTGCTGAGTGGTTGTGTCCTGGTGCTGGGTACTGGTTGGCTGGGTACTAGGTGCTGGATTAGGTGCTGGGTAGCTGGGTAGCTGAGTGGCTGGGTGCTGAGTAGCTGGGTACTGGACGCTGATTGGCTAGGTACTAGGTACTGGGTGCTGGGTGGTTGGCGGCTGGGTGCTAGGTACTGGGTTGAGTAGCTGGGTGGCTGGGTGCTGACTAGCTGGATGCTGAGGTCCAAATAACTGGATACTGGGTGCTGAGTAGCTGAGTGCTGGGTTGCTGGGTACTTGGTGCTGGGTACCTGGGTGGTGAATAGCTGGGTGCTGGGGACTGGGTGCTGGGTGGCTAGGTACTGAGTCGCTGGGTGCTGGGTACTGGTTGGGTGCTTAGTAGTTGCATGATGGGTAATGGGGGCTAGGTGCTGAGTAGCTGCATGCTGAAGGCTGGCATCTGGGTGCTGAGTAGCTGGGTGCTGGGTGGCTGGGTGCTGGGTACTGGGTAGCTGGGTACTGGCTGGCTGGGATGCTGGGTACTGGGTGCTGGGTGGCTGGGTGCTGAGTAGCTGGGGACTGGATGCTGATTGGCTGGGTGTTGGTACTGGGTGCTGGGGGGTTAGGTGCTGGGTGGCTGGGTACTTGGTAGCTGGGTAGCTGTGTGGGTGGCTGGTTGCTGGGTAGCTGGGTAGTGGGTGGCTGGGTGCTGGGTACTGGTTCGCTGGGTGCTGAGGGCACTGAGGGTTGAGTACCTGGGTGCTCAGTACTGGGTGCTGAGTAGGTGAGTGCTGGCTGGGTACTGGGGGTTGGGGTGCTGAGTACCTGGGTGCTGAGGGCTGAGAACCTGGGTGGCTGGGTAATGGGTGCTGGGTGCTGAGTAGCTGGGTGCCGGGTGGCTGGGTGCCGGGCCGGGATTCGAGCCCCAGTCCCCCTCCTCCCCGCCCTCCCCTAGGCCCCTTGCCTGTTCGTGTGTCCGTCTGTCCGTCTCTCTCTCAGTTGTCCCTGTGTCCACCCGTCTGTCTGTCTGCCTCGGTTTCCCTGCCCATCCGTCTGTCCGTCTGTCTGTCCCCAGGCCTGGGACCCTGTGCGCCTGTCGCTCTGTGCGTCCGTCCATCTGTCTACGTTCATTGGTCCCTGTCTGTCCGTCCATCCGTCTGTCTCCTTGTCTGTCTGTCCGTCTGCCCATCTGTCTGTCCATCTGTCTCTCGCTGCATGTCAGTCTGTCCATCTGTCTCCCTGTTCGTCCATCTGTCCGTCTGTCTGTCCATCCGTCTGTCTGCCGTCCGACTGTCTCTGTGTCTGTCACACTGCTTGTGTGTCCGTCTGTGTGTCCGTCTGTCTGTCTGTCCGTCTGTCTGTCCATCTGTCTCTCTCCCTGTCTCCCTATTTGTCCATCTGTCCTCCCTGTTCGTCCCGTCTGTGTCTCTGTCTTTCCATCTGTGTCTTTTCGTCCATCTGTCTGTCCATCTGTCCGTCTGTCAGTCTCCCTGTCCATCCGTCCATCTATGTCTGTCTGTCCATTTGTCCGTCTCCCTGTCTGTCTTTCCATCTGTCCGTCCATCCGACTGTCTCCTTGTCTGTCTGTCTGTCTGTCTCCCTGTCTGTCTATCTCCCTGTCCATCTCTCTGTGTCTCTCTAGCTGCCTGACTGTCCCACAGCCGGTCTAACCGTCTGTCTGTCTGTTTGTCTCAGTTTGTGTCACCCCGTCTGTCTGTCTGTCTGTGTTAGTGCCTGTTCCTGTCTGTGTGTCTCCCTCCCTGTCTCTGTGTCCACCCGTCTGTCCGTCTCTCCCTTCCCCTGTGGGCAGCCGAAGCGACAGACAGTGAGCCAGGCCCTGCGGCCCAGAGAGTGACCAAGCACCCGGCACCCCTCACGGAGGCACGGGAGGAGGACTGAGCGCCTAGCACACACACAGGAGGACTGAGCACCCAGCACCTCGTGTGGAGGAACGGGAGGAGAACTGAGCGCCCAGTGCCTCCTGTGGATTCATGGGAGGAGGACTGAGCATGCAGGCCCTCGTGTGGGACACAG